>NW_020189511.1:328312-330665 GCF_900000015.1 Plasmopara halstedii
ACTAGAATTACCTGTATTTGTGGTCTTTGTGGACCGTCTGAGAGAAATTCTTCATCTAGCTGATCGCAGAAATAGTGTGCTAGATACGGTTTAAGCTTAGATGTTCTTTGACAGAATGCTTCGCCAAATTCGCTTAACAAAAACCCTCGTCTTGGATATTTTTCGCGCCAAATTGCAAAGTTTCAATGCATAACGTTCAAATCGCTCAGCATCAAGCGCTGACCACCCGCAAACAAAAGGTCAGATGCAACGCGTAAGTCGCGATGAGGAGACAGGTTTTGAAGCATTTGCACTGGTAAATTGGCGAACTTGATCGGGCTCCTTCGACCGAACAAGCTTCGCGTTAAATTACCTATCGCAATCCTTATCAGGATATGCTCATTTTTACAGAAATCGTTTGCGGAACTCGAAAGCTGTTAACTCCACCACGAGGTGTCCTCATTTGAAGTGGAGAGGAACTGTCGATTAAATTTGTGCTAATAATATAAGCCTTACCACATTTTTTGCAAAATCAGCGGACTAACGGAGCGTTATGTTCAACGCTATGTCTAAAAATCAAGATATACTAGAGCAATGTGTCGATGTCAGAGACAGAAGGAGCGCAAGTAAAAAGGTTGTGAGACAAAAGGGTCTATCAAATGTAATTGAAATGCCTTCTAATTCGGTGTCTGGAGTCTGAAAGGCCAAGTTGCGACCGCGCTACATCGATCATCACGGTTGTAGCGCTGAATGGATTGAGCCGTATATCCAACAAACCAAAGAAAACATAAAGACGCTTTGTATCCAACTTTGGCGTACTGAAGCCATATCACGATCCTGTTCTTACCAGGCAGTGAGATCCGCTGCAGACGACGCAGCACTTCACTACCCCTATACCTGTGTTACTCTCCGCTTCAAAGCAGCGACGCGGTTTCGTAGAACAAGGGCATCAAGTCCGGCTTTGCGCTGACAAATTTCAGTGTGCAAATTCGGGGTCTGTCCCGTCTTAATTACGAATGCACACCGAGATTCTTAAGTAAAGTAAGCGTTGCCACCACCACTGAGAGAGGTCGCGAGAGGTAGCCACGAAATGGTCAACTGTCGTTGCCACTGCTTGGCAAGAAAGGCGGCCCACTTTCAAGTGGAATGGTCGGTGTGCCGGCGGATATACTAGGAATTTTTACAGTCGTGATGTGGTAAAAAAAATATCCATTTGGAGAGCTCGAAAAATTTGAGGCTCTACTTTGTTATGACTGCCCTGGTGCCGTGACCGCTTATGACATGGCACACCCTTGGTCTTGATCTTTCTTGGAGAAGTGGCAGGATCGCCCATTGCAGTGCACTTTCTACTTATGAGTGGCAACAAACTTTGCGCTGAGAAAAACGCTGGTAAGTAGCTGCTACAGTAGCCTCACGGAAAAGAATGAGGCTGTAAACAACAGGAGGTGAAGATGACGGGTTTTCACCTCGACGTGCTTCATTCATCGCAAAACCAAGCATAAGAGTACGCTCTAGACGGTTGTCCTACACTAAAGCGACTAATAGAGCCTTGAGATAGGTAAGACGACTTTTTTACTCAGTCCACAAATTAAATTTGGAACTCATCAAAAAACTACCAGCTTCAAGTACCCACGGTACATTTCTCATAATCGGTACATGCTTCCTCAGAGCCTGCGTCTATTCTGGGTAATGATGATTTGAAAGTTGAGAAAGTGCTTGCGAACGCCTTCTTTCGTTTGTCAAAGTCTTGTAATGAGCGGTGGGAGGCATGTGGAAGCTCTGCACCAGTGCGCGACAACAGAAAAAGCACTTTAAAATTGTTCTCATGGTATTTCGATCAGGGAAAGAGTCAGCATATCATTTGCAGTAGAGCAAGCTGAGCTGCTTGAGATAGGCCCATTTCGTCGGCGATGACATGAACATTGTCGTGAATCCACGGTTTGGTATGCAACACCACCCACTAATACAATAGGACATCGTGTCGTGGCAAGGTGGCTGGGTGCAGGAAGCTTTTTTATATGGAACGACAAGGCCGTGGGTTGATGAATAAGAGTGGAGGTGCTTGGTCAAGCCACCGAGCTTTACGACAATAGCTCTCTTCTCCATGCACCACGAAATTTTTATCAAAGGTCTCTGCGATGTTCGTCAAACTTTGCAATAAGGAGCGGAAGATTTCCAAAGGACGAGTTTAGTGAAACAAATTTTGCGAAACATTCTGTCACTAAATTATCATCTCTCACACTATCCCTAAAAATTAGCTAGATGAAGCATTTAGCTTAGACGGTCCACAAGACCACAAATACAGGTAATTCTAGCCGCGGTTCTCAGAAGGTCAAATTAAAGTTCATGCTTAATTACTGCCAACACTCTGCCC
>NW_020189511.1:330675-334383 GCF_900000015.1 Plasmopara halstedii
ATAGGAATGACATGGTTGGAACACCATGAGCCATGGATTGTTTGGAGGTCAACGACCTTGGGCGCTACGCGCACGTCTCCTGGTGGAGCTTTGGCGAGTCATGAACCCACCTCTGCTAGGAGACAAAAGCGCTATTGGCGAGAGCACTGGACCGAGACGGTCAACGTGCTGGACATTGAAATGTCCGAGTTGGTTGGAACCCCGTTGTGGATAATCTATCGTTGAGTGGTACGTAACCCACTGAGCGCTGCTCAGGTATCAAACCAGTCGCTGCATGTCATGCGTGACATGGTCGGTCAGCTACACTCGTACTGGTTCTGGTTTAGAACGTAAGATCGGTAACCTTAGTAAGCTTCCTCTAAGCAAAGAGCTACGCTGCAAAGACGCATTCGCCAACAGGCAGCTCGATATTTCCACCGCCGCAAATATTATTGGCGTAAACGCAGAAGGCAAAGACGCTCTTTCGCTCAGAACTGAGACTGTATCTATATGTTTTGTATTCGGCAGAGCCGCCTATATCTAAGACCATAGGTTTTCCTGATTGCATAGAAAACCGAATTCATATGCATAACTACTGAAATACTGCGTAACACGCCAATGACCCCTGCCCAAGGAGCAGTGCGACGTCATTGACACCTTTTTTCGCGCAAAGCACGACGCAGGGATGGTACATA
Organism: Plasmopara halstedii; assembly: GCF_900000015.1. Taxonomy (NCBI): domain Eukaryota; phylum Oomycota; class Peronosporomycetes; order Peronosporales; family Peronosporaceae; genus Plasmopara; species Plasmopara halstedii. The sequence continues at coordinate 331,350 of NW_020189511.1, forward strand.
AGAGCAAGTCTCCCCATTCGACACCCACGTTTTGTCGGAAGCCGAACGGCAAGTGGCGTATCGTTTATGCTTACAATAAGCTCAACGCAGCCACCATTCCGACACAGACGCCGATTCCTGGAAAGGATGCTCTTCGGAATACCGTGGTGGGATGTACGCACGTAGTGGCTTCTTGTAGTGGTGTAGCCACACCATTGTGTGATTACACCAATTTGTGTAATCCACACTTTTGTACGATCACACCATCTTGCGTGACCCACCCCTGTATACCAGGGTACGTGATACCCCGTTACACTCCCCACCATCAAAATTGTGAATACCCACAATTTACATTTAACTGCTGCCTCTTATGAGGCTCGCGTGTCTGTGACACCGTTAAGTCCCTAGAGCCATCTTTAAACATTCTCCGCTCAATGAGCCCTGTGTCCATGACACGAAAAGCACCCAGCCTCGCTAGTTTCGAGGGCGCCCGCGGATTTTCTGCACGCGGTGCATCTCCGGATATTATGTCCGAGGCTTCATGGGAAGCACATCCACAGCCCTCGGCAGCGGATCGCCACACATCAGGTTCCACAACCAGTGACGTAATCTCTCGTCGATAATTTGGAGGAAATCAACAACGAGTCGGATACTCCTTTCCCAGCATGGGAAAAAAGGGAGAACGAGGTGCACCAACAGCGCGACGTGAGCCCTGCTCGAACCTTGCGGACACCGTGTACGCTCCCCGACCTCGTGACTTCGAGGGAAAGTGGTAATATCACCAATCGCCTCGACGAAGCACAAGAGCAGCAGTTGGAGGCCACCCACACGGCTCTCATGCGCTCATATTCAGGTTCGGTCTTGGACCCTCGTGTGGAATACGGCTTCCGCCCGGCGGGTCCCGCTACTGATGTAAAATACAGGATCAATCGATCGTTTGGTGTCTACGGAATCGGGCCCACGGTCACTGCACAAGCTGAGCTTCACCAGCGAAAAGCTCTCCGAGCTCCCTTCTTGGTATCTCAAGAAATCCTAATGGATAGGTACCGCGCTCGACTTCGCGCTCAAAGGGGAGGCGCTTCTGTGCCCTATTCTAGTGGAGCTCGCCCATGGCAAAACCACCGCAGATGATGAGAAGCTCTTCGAGTGATGGGTGCAGCGGCACCGGAAACTTTCCTCGCTGTCTGACTACAAATAAATGGACGTGCGAGTAGAACGCCATCTTTGGTTTGAGTCTGCCCAACTCAAAGCGCAACGCTGACTTCCTCCAACACATGGAATGATCCATCATTCCCCGCGAGCTCTGTGGTTTCTCACACGGGTGAGTCTACAACCTCAGGGCCATAACTTGAGCTCGGCTCATGGCCCTTCGGCTCTCCGGGCTACCGCCGGTAAGCACGCGGCGTACGACAACGCAGAACGACATGAACCTTCTGATCATAAGTTTTCACGACGTCTGGGCAGTCCTGCCGAAGTGGCACCTCAAACCCACGAGAGTTCTTGGAGTTTGGGTATCTTCGTCACTTCACAAGATATTGGGCTCGGCCCTGTCGACAACGTCGACCCACAAGGCATTCCACGTGATAGTGGACGCCACCATTTTCATCAAGAAGAGTCGGCGGCGGGCGATGACGACTTGGTCGATAGCCGTCCTGTGACTAGCGATGCTCTTCGTTTTTTGATGGAAAATGTCCGTCGTCATCGGTACTCCGCCGAGCATCTTGCTGAGGTCGCATACCGCTGTGCCGAAGACCTCGACAGCTTGGAGCACTTTGTGCACCGACAGCCTCGCGTTGAAGACTATCGCGCACTGTCGGAGTGGCTTCTTGCCGTCGAGAAGGCGAATACCTCACTTTTTGAGACGTTGGAGCGCCTTGCGCCGTTGGAAATATGAAGTGTTGCACTCCGTGCTCAGAACCATTTGCTGGTTCAGCCTCTGGGAGGCCGAGCGCTTTTGAGCGCCGCCCAAGCGCCACGCTTTCGCGTTCACTTGCACCGGATCCCGGTACGGCTTAAGCAAGTCCACATAAAGCACCTGGTGGGTGCGCAATCTTCTTGAAAGTTTCACCGTATACGCTAAGTCTCGTTTGGTGACGACTTAAGAGGTCTGATCAACCGTGGACGGAGCCTCGTTTTGAAGTTAGCATATATTGCATGTAGGGGATAGTTGTTAGCATTTGATTAAACCACGTCTTCAACCTCAATGTTTTCAAAATTTCATCTGCTTCATTCGTCTGCATATTCTTTCCGCATACCTTGGCTTACAGCCATCGCATCGCGAACGTGTTGCAAGACACTCAGTCTGGTAGACAGGAAGTCATCGGCTGCTTTACGAACAGTGATGGGGCTGACATCAGCTAGCCTTTCGGCTATTCCTTCCCGACTAAGCCCTGAGCCATGAGATGTCGGCGTCAGCGGGACGCGAGAATTAACAAGCCCGTTCACGTAGAACAGCATGTAGTCGGTAGATGAATGCACTGCATTATTCGAAGCAATTTCTACGATTGTCAAAATGGCGCCCCAGCGCTTCGGCGTCTCGGCGACGAATGTATTCAAGGTCGCGATTCACGCGCTCAGTCGAACCATTGGTCTGCAGATAATCTGCTGTTGACAAGGTCAAGTTGGTGTCCAGCACACTGAAGATTGCCGACCAAAACATCCCAGTGAAGCGTGGGTCTCCATTAGAGACGATTGTCTCTGGGAGTCCATGTTGTCGAAGGACACGATCTACAAACAGCGTCGCTGTACCCACACCGTCGATGGTGTCCGGCACTGCCGCAAGATGAGTCATCTTGCTCAAAAGGTTCACAAAGACCACCACGCCCTTGTGAGTCCTTTGGCAGGCCAAACACAAAGTCCCTTCTCATCGACTGCCAACACCCAGAGGGTACCGGTAAACTGGCCAGCAGCGCCGCCACATTCGGAGAGAGTTTCATTTTTTGAAACGTCTCTCACGTGCGCACATATCTGCTTGTCCATTTGTACAGCTCGGTGTATTAGTGGCAACTCACAGAGCTGTACGTCTTCTCACGACCGAGATGACCGCTAAGTGGGG
>NW_020189511.1:334393-337268 GCF_900000015.1 Plasmopara halstedii
TATCTTCGGAGTCAGTAGGTTGAACTTCGACAAGGTGATGCGCATGAAATGGCCATTAGAGTCACTGCAGTGAGCGATGCCATCGACCTCTTCAACCTGGCTCCGATAGACTACAACAAGTCAGCATTTCAACAAGCACAAGCGGATCTTAGTGCATACAAGAAGACGATTTAAGAAAGGAACGCAATGAGCAAATTTGCAGCCGACACACAATTTAGTGAGCGAGCAACAAAACACTTCTTTCGGCCACCAAAACAAGACTGTATCAGGGCTCCCATCACCGAAATTCAAAGCGACGATGGGTCGAGGAGTGCGGACCCTGTTGAAATCGAGACGGTACACCGCAGGTTTTGAAGGCAGCTATTCCAATCAACTTCGCCGGATCTTTAGCATCTACGGAACACTTCATATCAGACACTTCGATTAGCGCGAATGCTACGTCAAGCAGTGGCTAAACTTGCGACAGCTCAACAACGTCTGCTCGATGCGCCCATTACTGCAAACGACTTATACTGGGAGATCATGAAATCCACCAATGGAAAAGCGCCGGGCTCCGACGGATTACCTATCGAGTACTACAAGATTTCGCCAAGTCTATGGGCACGCATATACGTAGTTAGCCACGATAATCAGTTATCGAAGGAAAGATGACTAAGTTTCAACGACGGGCGCACCTTTCGCTGCTATACAAGTGTGGAGATAGATCGCAGCCTGGAAACTACCGTCCACTGACGCTGCTGAATCATGATGCTCAGCTTGGTCCTAAGATTCTGGCGCGGAGGCTGGGGTTTGTGCCGCCTTCGCTGATTAATGAAGATCAAAGTGGGTTTGTACCTAACAGATCTATTCACCACTCTCTTATTCGCTTCCAAGACTTACAAGAATTATGCAAGCACACTTACCCGGACGCTTGTGCAGTTCTTATAGATTCTGCTAAGGCTTTCGATAGCGTGAGATGGCCAGCGTTGGACATGGTACTGCATAACTTTGGATTTGGTACGACATTTCGAGCCTGGATCAAAACACTTTACAACCTGACTTCTATTAGTTTGCTCTTGAACAACTCACCAGGAGACCCGTTTTTGCTGGGTGCCGGGGTACGACAGGGCGCCCACTATCTCCGGAACTGTTCGTGTTGTTCATCGAACCACTCATGAATTTTTTACGCGCTCGAGTTTCGGTGCGAGGGTGGGATATCGACAATGAGCCATCCCCACATTTGCTACTGGCGTTTGCCGATGACTGCACTGGTCTACTAGCCGATATTGATCACGCACCTGAATTCATAAACGTGGTACAAGATTACGCGTTAGCATCAGGACTACACCTAAATATGAATAAAACGTGCGTCATGCCGCTTACGCACCAAGTCGATTTGTCCAAATTGGCCAGACTACGTGCTTCAACAAATCTCAAAGTGTTGAAACCGTCGGACACTGTGGTACTATTAGGAGTACTTCAGGGTGCAACTGTGACACCTAAGCAACGTAGTAAGTAAAGTACGAAGAAGATGCGCCATCTGGAAGTACCGTGCACGTACATTACGGGGCAAAGTCGTGCTATTACAAAGCATCATTTTACCACTGCTTTGGTACACAGTCAGCGTGACGTCTAATACACCGAATCTTCTGAAAACTGTGGACGTCATTACCTGCAACTTTGTTCACTCTACGGATACGGATAGTGACTCCGCGGTTGCCGAAGAATTCGCAAAAGAATGGATTTATGCATGTGTTTCGAAGGGTGGATTAGGATTGACACCTGTCAAAGCTAATATCCAAGCTATGCATCTTAAGACATTAAAGGATGGAATTGCCTCGACTTGTGAATTGAGTATTGTACCCCGGTGGTTTACTCCGGCTCTGCAACTCTTCACAAGAAAATTAGGCTCCGTTGGTACAGGCTTTGATATTTTATATGCACATATGAAGGGAGAGCAATGGAATAAACTACCTGACTATGGGAAATCTACTCTACGTGTATGGGCGGAACTCCACACTACACACGACTCCACGAACTGGAAATGGTTTGTGCAAGTCATTCCGTTATGGTACAATGTCTACTTTACGTTTGGCAAGGCTAAAACCCCATTGGCCGAGGTCAGTAAAAGCACTATTGGTTACTGAAGGCATTAGGGTTCACCCGCCTTCAAGACTTTGTGGAACGCTATGGATGCTTTGTAACACAAGATCTACTAAACAGTCTACTTCAGGTTGATCAATTCGCCAGACCTGCGTCGAAAACACGATCAGTGTCCGAGACAATTTCGCGACTTGACTTGATATGCCCCCCACATGGACCTACATATGGGCCAACTCGCCCCATTCACGTTGAATGTCTGGAGTTTGAGGACAAAATTGTCATAGACATGTCAAACAGGGACTTGGTTAAACTATTGTTGAAGACTAAGTTGGGTACACCGCTTCCAAAGCTCCAAGTTGACAAGCTTCAGATTGCGGGCTTACCTCTAACGGACGACATATGGCGTTTTGAGTACAGATTGGATCGCCATGTCCTACCAGTTTGCTCCGATCATAAGTTTTGTCTTCAACACAATGCATTAGGATTTTGATACAAGTTTCGATGGAGAACTGAAGTCATATCAAGCAATACATGTGTACATGGATGCACAAATCTTGAAGATGCCCAGCAACTTTTTTGGGCTTGTAGAGTGGCAATACATCAATAAGAAGTCTTTCTTCGACCTTTTAACAAATTCATTATTGGAGCTTCTGACTGGTCTATGATTGTCTTCTTCCACTCTATTCGTCTTCAACATACTACTATACAACACTATGGAACTTACGCATTTTATGTAATCTTTACTATTGTGAGATGTTGTGTACTTCGCGCATTATGGCTTCATCGAAACAAA
>NW_020189511.1:337278-342186 GCF_900000015.1 Plasmopara halstedii
CCGGCATCCCCGTCGCAAGATGCACAAATATTGTATCTTATTGGGCGTCTTCAAAGCCTCAACATACTGTCTACTTCTTTCAACAGTTACACATTTCGTGATTGTACGGCACTTCTGAACCTTTCGGGAATTTCCGCAGTCGCACAAAGCCTGAAATGTAAAACAGTTAACATTTTTAACTTTGAGTTCCTCCTTTCTTAAAGAGAATTGTCTCTTCTCGACCTGGATCAGTGGAGTGCAACTTTCAAAAGGTGCGATAAAATTCAGGGCACCACGTAAGCCGTTCTGCGCCTGACGTTGAAATCTTTGGCCCTTGCGTTAGAATTCACACATCCTCCCTAGAAACCGAGAGCGAAGAAGGCACGCAAAGATCAAATGCTCACTTTTTTCATGGAGAGAACATCTAAGAATACCAAGAAACTCTCATGTGCTTAATGATTTTAATTTTTTCCCCCATCTGAATGAGGTCCAACTTCCTGGCGCGCTCATAGAGCTTTCCCTTCCACTTCCTCAATCGGCCCTCACGGCACGAAATTCGTACTTTACATATATTTAAACGGTCACCGCTCCTTTAAAAAGGGCATACTGGATACGAAAGATCTCGATGCGAGCATTACCTGATCGGCCAAATGAAGATAGCAACTGTTATCACAACCGGAAGATGGTTTGACCTCATTGATGATAAACGCTCTTTTAAATATAGTCCACCAATTCTTGCCCCTTTGATGGGTAGACAATCACTAGGATATACCCGATACACCCAATTAGGCGTCACGAACACCCGCGACATCTATCTCCCACGTTAAACATTGTTTCTTATTCTTAATGACGCACTGCACATTAGCGTTCTACCTGAGGCGCGGTCTCCTTGCTTGGAGACCGCAAGCAACGCGCTGTCGCTCCTTTGGGTCATGTCCAAATAGATGGCTAATATACTTCACTTATTCCGTAAGAGAGTATTTTCCCTCCAGATCTAAGACATTGAAAACATCAGCTTCCTTGAAGTAGGTACCATCTGATCACCCGCTATCGCTCAGTCCTAGATGTGCCTCATCAGTGCATTGTCAAGGCTGGTGGTCACGTTCAGAAAAGCCATTATTATCTTCGGTCTATTGGCTGGCATATCCTGTTCCCATCATCGGTAATAGACAACAACTTGTTAAGCCGGTCAATTCACCTTTGAGTGGGTGCTCGAGCATTTTGAAATGTGTTCTTACAAAAGATACAGCTTTTCCTGACTCAGTCTAGGATTTAGATTGACTGCAAGTGCGACAAAGTGCAACGCAACTGAATTTACTTTGCTCAAAGAAAGCCAAGACTCTACAAGCCCGCTTTTGAAAACACATGGATTGAACCTATGCGCTTCTATCAGAAACAAATTTAGGATTCTTGAACGTGTTTAGGTATAGTTAACTCAGCTATTCAAAAAGGCATATCTATATATATTAAGCCTAATACTGAAGATATTCCTGCCTCGCGTATAAAACTGTCTTGATTGCTTATCGTGTAACAAGCTGCTCACATATCCACGAGTGTCTTCTTTTTTTAATTTTCATAACCTTCATAAAGAACTCAAATTCAGTGATGATAGGGATTCACATTTTCACCAAGTGCAATGTGATTGTCGCTCAATTGTACAGTATCTTTATGATGCAATTGTAATGAAAGTGCAGGGTATATGTACACGATATTCTCGGGTAATAACTTTGTCGTATAAAGAACGTCTGTTGGGTCGGGAATCATAGAGTCGCTTTGACAGATGACATCGAAGAGCAGGTCGGCTGCTTCACCGAGTGATGGTAACCTCGTCGATCGCGTGTGCCACGTAGGTCACATGATAATTAAATGGCAAGTTTTGCCATGAGAGCGCTCTAATGATAGTATTAAAGGCCTTGAAACTAGGCGCTATCAAAACCATGGCGTCAGAAGAACTTTTAATCTAGCGGTTACTTGTGAGGCGCTCACTATTGCGCGATGTCGTAAATGTGATAAAATAAGTGTGGTAGACGTTTTTGCCGGGAAAAGATATAACGAGATACCCACCGTTGTATGGAGTGTATACGTATTCTGCTATTGTCTGTCATTGAGCAAGTATTTGTCGTACAAGAGCTGAATTATGAGAAAAATGTCATGGTAATATGGAAAATATCATGGTCAGGATAACGATGATCGGTCTGCGGTAAGAAGCATACCGGACTGCCGGTACCACGCTATACAGTAAAAAGTGCTTTGTTTCGAGGATGGTTACCTTAAGCAAATTCAACTACGAATATCTGTCACTATCAAAGCTAAAAAAAGCAAATAAGTGTCTAGTTACTGGACAGGCCACTAGTTACGCTTCTGTTGAAGCATACGAGCCCATCCTCTGGCTGACTTGTAATTTCTGACATTGTTCTGCGCAAAATTAACGTGAAATCAGTTGCAAAATCGACTAGTGCCTGCAATTACGGAATGTTCTCTACCAAATATTTAGTCATTATGATAACAGGCCTATCTAAGACGTCTTTTGGAGAAGTGAAAACCCATTCATCGGTTTGTCTGTGACCTGCTTTATATCCAGGATCCAAAAGACCACGAGAAGATATTTGATAGCATAATCCAAAGATTTGGCTTAATTTGTCACTTACCTGCAATGCCTAGTAAAAATTTCAAGGCACTTTTTTGATGGAAAAAACACAATGATCATCGGCGAAGATAAGCCACACTTGTTATGATATCAAGGATGTTACAGGATGAGTACTTTAATTCTGCGCAAGTCGCCTAGTGGACTCAATCGCGGTGTAATATAAGCCCATCGCGGCAGAAACTTTACACGCCTATGAGTGGAGGCCATCCGCACCGTCGAGGAGCAAGACGAACGCTCAAAAGGTTCTTGATAGGGATACCTGACTCCGCAAGTCACCGCCAATCAGAAATCCTCCCCCGCTTAGGGCAACGGCGATCGCCAAAAGTCTTATGTGTCGTAAGAATTAAGTTCTGATATTGAACTCTTCTGAAGTTGCCGAGGATTGTCATACCATGTTTGCGCGGTGTGTGGAGAAGGCGTGGAGGTCCCACATGCCTTACAACTTGAATGGCCGGTTGCAGTGACGCAGACGTCAGGTTTGAGCGTAGTTTATAGCTTGACTCTGTTAAGTATAAAATAATAAGTAGGCATTGGATGGTTCATCACAACTTCCAATTACTTGTTGTGTGCAAACGTAATCATCTCTACGAGTTCGCTAGTACGGGATCTGACCAATTCTTTAGCTTTGAACATTTGCTAGTAGGACTCGTGTAGCGAGTCTTTAATTTATCTACCGGGATGTTAAAGACTCAGTGAACACCAAGTCATAAACGGCTACTATATCAAAGCAATTTGTAGTAGAGAAGAGAAGAGAAGAGAAGAGAAGAGAAGAGAAGAGAAGAGAAGAGAAGAGAAAACCTCATACTCTCATGACATTACTAAATGCATGTATTCTTTTCGCAACACCAGATAGGAAAATAATGATTTTAAGAAATTCGCCAGTCTTCAATCTGTAAAGAAAATTGGATCAGCGTTGAGCAAGTCCGCTGGATTACGGCCCCTTCGTCTTACCTATAAGCCCAGTACCCTTTCAAAAAAAATTGCGCATCACGCATTTCTATTCTGATAAAACTTCTGCGAGACAGCTATACCTAATTTCGTGGAAGCATAAGCGCTTCTGTAAACGGCTCGATGTTGCAATTGCTTCTGTGCAGGACATCAATTTGTTCAACCTGACAAACAATGGTATTGATAAGTGTCTCTAGCCTCTAGACTTGGAAGGATCAAGTAAAATGAGCCAAGATCTCAGGGTGAGAAAGAAATGTGCAGTTGTATATCGCGGATCCAGAATGTGTCTATGCTGAGACAGGAACAAATTGTGGTATCATATTGTGTCTCACGTTCACCACAACTGTGAGCTTTTATCATAAGGTGTCTCTGGCTAATTAGCACAGAGCAGCTGTAAGCTGGTATTAGAATGCATCTCTGACGAGACTATATCGACTAGTAGCGAGCTGTTGCTCTTATGTTAGGGCCGGTGTAGAGTGGAAGTGACCGGGTGTCGCAATCACCTGTGTTGGACCAATGAACTGTAGCGCAATTATACTCCACAGGTAGAAGTGTCGGGACATGAAGAAAATGAAGATAATTCATTTTGTATCACGATATGACGGTTTCGCTGAGTGAGCACGACCGTATGATGGATCTATTGTGCGGAGCAGTAAAGCTGTGATGAGAGAAAATATTTATTCGAGAATACACAAATGGGGTAGTTCTAGGTATTAAAAGTCCTCCCACATTATGTGTGCTGATGATATTATTCCTCGAAGATATGCTCAACAAATTTGCACGACGGTGAGGCCTACAAAATTGTAATGAGGAGATGCTACGCTCATCATCTGCCAGATGAACGTTTTTCTGCTTCTTCCACCTCTACATTCTTTCTGCATGTCTCGGCTTTGAGATTTTGCAACGCGAACGTGTCGTAAGACATTCAGTCGGATAGACAGGGAAGTTCTCGACTTCTTTACGAACAGTGAGAGGAGGGCTGAGACTAGCTAGCCGTTCGGCCACCTCTCCTCCACCAAGCCCTGAGCCATAGAATGGCGGCGTCAGCGGGACGCGAGGATGAACGAACTTGCTCACGCAGAACGGTGTGTGACCGGTAGACGCATGCACTGCATTGTTCAAAGCAGTGACAGCATTAGTGCTTCGTGGCGTCTCGGCGCAGACGCTGTGAAAAACGTCTTAAACGACGCGATTCAAGCGCTTTGTCTGAACATCGATCTGCGGGTGGTCCGCTGTTGACATAGTCAACTTGGTGCCCAGCACCCTGAAGATTGTAAACCAGAACTTCTCAGTGGAGCGTGGGTCTCTAACAGAGACCCAAGCCGGGAGTCCAT
>NW_020189511.1:342196-342412 GCF_900000015.1 Plasmopara halstedii
GGAAAATTATGTTGCATGGGGAAGGAGCAGAAGTAAACAAAGATGATCCCGAGTTGCTGGCATAATTGAATGAACTATATGCACTTATCGAGCAGTACGACCCAGAAAATGTGTATAATATGGATATAACGGGTTTGTTTTATCGAATGCTGCCAAGATACACTCTCCTCATGCCGTCTGAAGATATCTCCACGGCGCGAGGTAAAAAGAAAGCGA
>NW_020189511.1:342422-342588 GCF_900000015.1 Plasmopara halstedii
TCCGGTGTGGACAGGCTGATTGCACAAGTGGTGGGATAGCCAAGTATCCAGTGAAGTATCCAGCAAAGGACTATCCACAAGCACATAAAAGATACATATATTCAGTAAAGAATCCAGTAGAATATTTGATAGAATATTCTAGATAGGCTTAGAGGTAGCACAGCGA
>NW_020189511.1:342598-343082 GCF_900000015.1 Plasmopara halstedii
TCTTGGATTCCCAGGATCAATTGAGAGAACGCTATGGCATAGACTCAGTTGATGTTGCAACCTTCTTTAAAGTTATGTTTCCAAGTAGTGAAGTTCAAGCCGCTGCGGCACACAGTGTCATCAGTGACTTGTTCCTGATGGTGTAGGCGCCAGGTATATATATCGATCCAGCGAAAATCCAAGCCCTTCTTGGACATTTATTACGCCCCCAAACGACTATGTCACTCCCCGTTTCTGCTCTGGAGTGACCTCAATCTTCTCTGTTTGGCTCGGACCGATGCGGCGAGATCTTTACTAACGACAATCGTACGCCCAAGTATGAACTTGAGGCACTTAACGATTTAGCAACTATTTTGTTGCCCAAAACGATGGCTAAAGTGCCTTCTAGATTGGTGAGCCCTCGCCTCTAGATAGGCCTTGTCATTAAATGGAGTCTCGCTGAACGTGAATGGGCTGAATTCAGCTAAACTTGATACGTATCAGC
>NW_020189511.1:343092-356146 GCF_900000015.1 Plasmopara halstedii
GTTCCAATCAAGTCGTCCCGGCAATGAGAGTTCATATCTCTTGGATAAAGTCCACCAAGTTGCCCTGTCGGGCGGTAAGGAAACACGATCGCACGCGATACGCCTGATAGGCGGCAAGAACACTCGTGAGAGCTGCACTTTAAGCTCCGCCCAGGAGGAAACGCAGCTTCGACCGAAGTGCCGCACGTCAGTGCCTATTCTCGCGCTCGACCACCGAGCTTTAAAATGGCTAGCGCCACGCGCTGTTGCTCGGTCTGGGGTATGGCGAATGGGATGGCCATCTCGACCTCTCTATCCCAGAGTTGGAGATTATCTTCATCCTTCCCCTCAAAGATCTTAACGCTCATTATGAGCGGCTTAGGTCGGGGGAAGTCATCCGTCACCGACTGTGGCGTTATCGATGCAAACGATGCGGACGTCTTCTGCTGCAGGTGCTCTAGCAGCGCGTTTTCGTAATTTGGAAACGCCTCTAGACGCGCACCGATTGCCTTGGGGCCTTGTGCCACAAGATGTTGCACGCCCTCAGGGCCAAGCAAGGACATCAGCTTTTTAAGCCCGTCCTGCCTGCCCTGGGGCAAAGAGGAAAATTTCTCCAACCTCACAGAGGATCAGTCGAAACGACTCAGGTGTAGATTGACTACGAGTGCTACCAAGTGCAGCGGGGCTGCCGTAGCTTTGCGATTGAAGAAGCGTCTTTAGATCACCGACCTTTCGTTCTTTACAAGAACCAAGTACTAGTGCAGCGGGTCGCAATCCGCTGCCTTTAAAATTACTTAAATCCTTGACCAAGGCAAATGAACACTTGTCTTCAAAATCGAAACTGGTTTTTACTTATATTTTTATCCTAAGGTTAAAAGTTTAGATTTTCTTAAACATACTAAATATATATAGCAAAATCTAAATTCATGCATAACTACTGGCTACCTAGACCCGTACCGTATCTTGTTTGGGTATGTGGTCACATCATGCACGTCTCGTGTGACACACACACCCCTGTTATTATAGTTCGTGTAACCGCGTTACATATCTTGGGTGCGTTGAAGTTCATGGCCTCCCGTCAAGTGGGGATACAAGTACTAGAGGGTTTCCAAGTGAGTGTGGTCCGCAAAAAACCTTCCGCTTCGATCCTATCTCTCTTGACTAGGATCAGGCTTCCAAGTTAGGGCAAACGTCGAATCTCTTCTCGGGGACATGTCAAGTGCATGCGGCCTGTTGAGAGAGAAATGGCTTCTATTGTATCTCATAAAGATCGTTGACAATGGGATCCAGCCCTAAGAACAGTGGCTCTCTCTAGCAGATACGGGGCACATATATGGTTGCTGGTAATTTATGTCAAAATATCGGACTTTGTGAAACCATGAGGAAAGTGTAGGAGCGTTGCGCAATCAGAACGCTGCGCAACTATCCAAAATAGTCGACACTACGAGGAGGCATAGAAGATGAATACGGATACGATATCCATTCGTCTTGCAGCGAGGACTCTTCCGCGTAGCAGTTTGCAACCTCACCATGATGCTTAGCGGAGTTTCGAATGCAACGGACCTCGTCCTCAGGAGCTCGAAGCGAATTGGACGCGTCGACCCAGTCGACATCTTCCGCCGATGGCTTTTCTCGACGAAAACGGTGGTGCAGTTTCATGTGTAAAGTTTTGCGGGTCGGCGTCGTTGACAAGGTCTAATTCAGTAACTTGCGAAGTGGCAGGAATACCCCGACTCCGAAAACTCGTGGAAGTTTGAGGTGCCACATTGGCAAGACTGCCCAGATGCCGTGGACGCTCGTGATCAGAGGGACCATAACGTATCGCGTCGTCGTACGCCCTGCGCTTCTCGGCAGTAGTCAGGTGAACCGAAGGAAAAAGGCTGAGCTCAGGCAATGGTCCTGAGCTGCTGTGGGCGCAGAATCACCCGTGCGAGAGACCACAGAGCTCGCGGGAGTATGATGGGATAATCCGCACGTCGCAAAGCAAAAATACGAATGAAATCGGCGTTGCGTCTTAAGATTGGCAAACTCGAACCGAAGATGGCATTCCAACCACACATTCGCCTTGTTTTAGCTCCGCTAACTATTAGATAGTGAGATAAGTTTCCGGTACCGCTGCACCCATCGCTTATAGGGTTCATCGTCGTCTGCAGCGGTTTTTCCAGGGGCGAGCACAACAAGAATCGTCCGCATTGCGGGTACCGGAGCGCCTCCTCGTTGAGCGCAAAGTCAAGCGCGGAACCTATCCATAGATATTCTTTGAAGTGCCAAGAAGCGAGCTCGGAGAGCTTATCGTCGGTCAAGCTCAGATTGTGTTATGGCCGGGGGGTTCGATCACGTAGATGCATAATGATCTGTTGATCGCGACTTTCGCTTCAGTAGCGGGATCCGCCGAGCAGAAACCATGATTCACGCGAGGGTCTAAGATCGACCGTGGATGCGAGCGACTAAGAGCCACCCTGTGTGCAACCTCCAACTGCTGCTTCTATGCCTCGCCCAGGCGACTGGCGAGCAAGGCTTACGCCTCGCCGCACCTCGCCCTCCACTTCTTTCCATCGTGGAAAGGAGTATCCGATTATTAGTCGATTCCTTCAAATTTTTGACGAGGAAATACGTCGCTCGTGGCGGGCGCGGTGCGCGGTGCTCGGTTACCGAGGACTTGGGATGCTCTTTTCTTAAAGCCGCGAACGTGCTGTCCAAGTTCGCATCGCCTGTAGGAGGCGAAGAAGAGCTCTGATTGGGGTCGCTCTCGGAACTAGCGTGGAGTCTTTCGTGTCCCAGCACTCAGTTAGCAGAGAAGGCGTGCAGAAGGTTCTGGGAACGTAGAGGTGTCATAGATACGCACTCTTCGTAATACGCGACAGTTAAATGTGAATTGTGGGTGTTTACAGTTTTGATGGGGGAGAGTGTAACGGGGTTATCCGTCCCCTGGTATGAAGGGGTGGATTACACAAGATGATGTAGCCACACCATTGTGTGGCTACATCGAATGAGTCAGTTGCCTAATATGATAGATTTGAAACGAGGTTGTAAAAATCCGAAGTTTCAAGTCGCATTGCTGAAAGCTGAAATTTTCGCTTTTCTCGCTAGCCAAGCTGACAGAACCCCGAGAGGGTTACAAGCTCCAACGGTAATACGAAGAGTTAAGCGTCACAGCTGACTTTCATTCATCTCGGTCACTTTGGGCTTCCAGCATACTAGCAGTTGGTGCGCTGGGCATTAGAAATACAATTTAAAGGATCGAGTACCGCTATTCTTAATGTGTAACTGGGTTTCACATTCTCTGGTATGAAGGCTGAGTCACACAGGATAGTGTGATCACACAAGATGGTGTGATCATACTTTATCGATAGGAAAATCTATACTTTTGGTTATCCGAGGCTTTGCCGCAAATATATATCTATACTTTTGGATATCCGAGGCTTTGCCGCAAATCAGGAAATACACTGTACGTCTTAGCGAAAGCCTTGGTTAAGGTTGTAATTAATCTTGGAGTAAGTGGATCGCGATCCGCTACAGTTGTACTGGTGCTAAGTACAGAACAAGGGTCAGCGACCTTAGCCAAGCTTCCTCTGAGCGAAAGAGCTACGGCAGCCCCGCTGTACTTGGTAGCATTTGTAGTCAATCTACACCTGAGTCGTTACGACTGACCCCCCGTGAGGATGAAGCAGTTTTCCTATTTGTCCCAGGGCATGCAGGACGGGAACATACTGCTGATGTCTCTGCCTGGTCCTGAGGGCGTGTAATACATTGCTTCGTAAGGGCCTGAAGCAATCAGCGCGCGCCTAGAGACGTTCCAAGCTATGAAAATGCTCTGCTAGAGCACTTACAGCAGACGATATCGGCGTCGACTGCGTACACGGCGCCACTGTCGACGACGGATGACTCCTCTCGACCCAAGCCGCACATGGTGAGTGTTAAGACCTTCGAGGGCAAAGATGGAGAGAATGTCCTGCTCCGAGTCTCCAAGCTCGGGGGACGAGCGCGAGAATGGACACTGATGTGCGACACTTCGGTCGAAGCGACGTTTCCCTTCTGGACGGAACTGAAGCTGCAGCTTTCACGGGTGTTCTCGCTGCCTAACCAGGCATACCACATGCGATCGCGTTTCCTTGCCGCCCGACAGGATAAGAAGAAATGATGGACTTGTCCAAGTTTTGCATACTCTCATAGCCAGTGTGGCAGCCGATTTACTCCACTAGGCGGTCGCAGTAACCGTCTTTATGGAGGGTCTCCGCGCCGGCGTGATTTTTAGAAGAAGCAATCAAAGTGGCATTGAATGCCACATTCAGCTATAAGTCGGCATGACTTGATTGAATGCACACTCTAACAGCTCGTCTAGCAGGCCTAAGCCTCTATGCTGAGGACAAGGAGGCAGAGCTTCGAGCTGCCGAGCAGCGATCAAAAGCCCAGTGCTATTTTGACTGTGGCGACACCCTTCACATTCGGATCGGCTGTCCCCTGCGGAAGGCGCATCAAGCAGGTTCCAGCCCGGTAATGCTCCGTGCACCTTACTAAGGAAAGTGTATGCAAGCCAAGCTTGCTGGTCGTGGGAGTGACCGTAAGGGCTTTAAGAACCCACGGAAAATCCTGATCTACTCCGGGACGTCGAAAAATTATGCTCGACGCTCCACGATGAAAGTTCATCAGTTGTATGTTGAGACGCTGAAAGGACATCGTCATTGTTCGCTTAGCGACAAGGGCATGTGTAACGGGACCGAAGGTCCCTGTGGACCTCGCTTTCAAGTTTCTTGACTTTGATAACGTGGAACGCTGCTTATTCTTGGGCTTGGATCAAAAGTATGCCCTCATCCTTGTTATGGCAAGGTTGGAACACCATGAGCCATGCATCAATTGGAGGTCGAGACCTCGGGCGTTACGCACGCGTCTCCTGGTGGAGCTTTGGTGAGTCATGAACCCACCTCTGCTGGATTTTAGTACAGTGACTGTCCGTAGGCAGCAAGCTCGCTGTTACGGATGTCAACAAACCAGCCGCATCCGCTGTGATTGCCCATGTGAGAGACGTACCTTTCAAAACGGCTCTCGTCGCACTGATTTCGAGACACGTGGTAAATGAGGCGTTCAGAAGACGCTGTAGCCCAGTAGATGCAGGGCGGTCTACTAAGGCAGTTATAAGCTCTTATGAGTGTGGTAGTAGAATCACCCATGAGGATTTAGCTTTCGAAGAATCGTTTTCCTTCGTTAACGACACGAGTCGAAGTCGTCCATTCGTAGACACAGTGAGTGTGAAAGGTTACGGTCGTCCGATGGAGTCTTGATTAACTCCGGCGCGTCGCGTTACAATGCGCGGAAGCAAAGTGTTGCCAAAAATATATCAGTTTTTCGGATGCCCTAGATAGAAGCAATATCTATATATCTGTGAAGATGACCACTGGTGCGGTGGCCACCGCGCAAAAAATAACGGTTGATCTTCTGGGGAAGTTCGAAGACTTTGACTTTGTAGGAAGTATTTACAGGCTTAAAAAAATAAACAAACGGTATGACCTAATTTAGGTATACCGTGGCATAAAAAACATGAGGCATGGATCGATTGGCGATCGAAAACGCTTGAGAGTAGATCTCGTGGCGTAGGAGAAATTCTAGGTAGTAATGAAACTACATTCATTATGCACCAAGAAATGCGCTCAAGGCTCGGCAGTCGTATGCTGCTGAAAATGATCCACACTTTATTGAATATGTCATGCAATTGACATTCCCCAGGTTTGGGAAGATACGAAGTCGTATAGAGTGGCCACGTGTGCTCACTCAGAATGTGTATCGATATATTAAGTGGTGCCCGGAACTGGCCACTTGAAAAGGAATGAATCGTTGGTGGGCATGGCGATCTGCCCAACAATAAAAAAAATTATGAGGGAGATGCCGGTTGTTGCCTCCCTCAAGACAGAAGAATGCCATCGACATGTGCCTAATGGAAAGAGAGGAATCAACTGTGGCTAAATATGCCAATACTCCTACCGATACAGTGGTTGAATCGAATTGTGGGTCAGTGGGTAGAACCTGTCTAAATTAAACCTGTTTAATCTAAAACCCTCTCTAAATTGAACAAAAGAAATGGACCCATGTTTGGGCACCATACAGAAGAACCTGTCTAAATTAAACCTGTTTAATCTAAAACCCTCTCTAAATTGAACAAAAGATATGGACCCATGTTGGGCACCATACAGAAGAACCTGTCTAAATTAAACCTGTTTAATTTGAAATTAAACACTGTCCCCCAGTCCCAACATGTTTAATTTAAACAGGTTTTACGGTTCAACTGACCACAAAGGTGATACTCCCACCCTTTATGTAGTTGACCACAGACATATGAAGGAATCGTGGTCGCTGAACTCATACTCTCGCCCTGGATGCGGTTTGGTCTGCGGGTTAGTTAGTTTAACGTACTACTCCCCATGATGGAAATATAGCATGCTAATATGCTGGTCCACGTATTGTTTATGCATCAACTGGTTGTGAAGTTACCAGAACATATGCTCTTTTAGAACCGTTGCCGAGATAGAAGAGCTGGTGCAGCTCGAGCAGGTTACTTACGATGACTTCATACACGACCTCAAGTGTGATGACATTGCGGAGGTCGTGTTGCTGGAGTCGAAGGTCGATTCAGCGGAGTTGCGCTCATCATAAACTATGGACGACTCGATTTCCGAGAAATTTTGACAGCGTGCAGCGGATCGGCCAGTTGGAGGACCCAACTGATTCTTACTATTCACTTGTTATGGAATACAAGGTAGTGCGGACCTCAATGTTCCACCAACGTTCAATCGATTGGTCTCACATCTACTTCGACCACTGCGACGCTTCGCACAACCCTATTTTGACGGTACGTTTGGTCATTCGAAGGACGAAGATGGTAGATCTGCCGAATAAATGCACTTGGAGCACCTCCGTGCGGTGCTAGAATGTATGCGTGCATTTTGATTGCAATCGAATCTTGCAGAGTGTGTTTTGGTCCTGACGAAGTACCGATCCTCGATTGTTATGCTGGGGAATACGGTGATCGTGCATACTCTGAGAAGGTCAAAGAAATCGTAGAGTGGTCAACGCCACGAAAACAAATTGAAAATGGATTGGTTTGTCCAACTAAGCGAAAATGGTACATCCACTATCAAACTTGCTGAAGATGGATGAACCATGGGAGTCGTCATCCTCCTGTGAAGAAGCATTCACTCAAATAGATGGAAGCACATTTTTTACTTTACCAGATGACACGAAGCCGTACAGCGTGGTGTGTGACGCTTCTGGGTTTGCAATCGGTTGTGCTTCATTGCAAAAGGACTAAGAAGGGCACGATGATGTCGTGACGTTTAAATCGCAACAGCTGAAGCCAGCAGAAAAAAGTACCCTGTCCACGACAAAGAGCTTTTGGCGATATACTCTGGTGAGCATCGTGCTCATCTTTGGGCTTAATTACGTTTATCGTCGACACGGATCACGCAAGATTGCGTTATGCAAATCGAACGCATCACATGTCACAGCAAATGGCTCGCTGGCTGTAATTATTTGTAGAATACAACTCCACGGTCGCGTACATGCCAGGAAAATAGAATGGCTTGCAGACGCATTGTCACGTCGTTCTGATTATGAACTAGCTCATCTCAGCTATATCAAAAGCGATCTATCCGATATGATACATCAAACGGTTGTTGAGGAGGAACAGTGTAATCGGATCATCGGAGCACTGTCATCGAGTGATGCGGAACTCCATGACAAGCTTTCTGGTCACTTGAAATCAAGGTTGCATCGTTATGCAAGAAGGGATGGTTTGCCTATGATGAAGTTGCGCATGACGACGAGACACGGAATGTTTTTTTTCACAACGATGATTTGAAGTACGAGATAGTGTACGAGGCGTATGATACGCCGATGGCCGGTCACTTTGGCCGCGAGTGGTCTCAGTGCCCAACTTTGGTGGCCCCACATGTACAAGTTGGAGGCACAATTCATGCGATGTCTGTAAGCGCGTGAAGTGCGCACGGCACATGCAAGTGCCACTGCATAGTCTTCCTGTTCCTACTGACTGTTCAAAGTCAGACGGTTTCGACTTTGGTTTTGGCATCCCCGAGAATGTTGATGGCCACAGTGGGGACTCGTCTTTTTGACAAATTCAGCAGTAGCTTATGTGACCAAGACGAAGGCGTTTGAGATACAAAGTGTTTACCCCATAATAGTCCGACAAGCGCATCATATCGGATCCATGCACAATTTATTAAGTCAGTTCTTCTTGACAATTGTAATAAGACTAGAAATGGTCCGCATCGCTCCGTGCAGCGATTCCATCGATGCAGAGGATCGACTAAATTGTTTATCGATTACGTTTCCTGCAATCATGGGTTGCCAGACGCCATCGTCTTTGATCGTATTACACGATTCACAAGTGTATATTGGAAAGAACTGTTTCAAGTCTTGACACTCGCTTGGATATGTCCACATCGGTTCACCTGGAGACTGATGGAAAAACAGCACGTGCCAACCAAGTGGACGATGATGTCTTGAAAGGCTTATGGACGTTTTATCCCGCAGAATGGAGTTTGTTGTTACCATTGGTTGAGTTTGCTATGAACAATTCGGTTCATTCGTCCCCTGGATTTACGCCGTTTTTATGAATGGCTTGCGACACCTGCAATTACCGCCAATGCGATGGTCGGTGTCTCCGTTGTAAGTGTTGGAAGAGATCACCAAATCATTGCTCCCCGAATTGATACAATATATGATCCGGATGTGAAGCACAAGTACAAGGACACCCTGAAATCATTCATCAAGAGTCGTGTGACTGTGATTACCCGGGTACGAGATGCGGCGGCGAATGCGCATGATCTAAAAAAAAGGAATAAGCAGATTGACGAGGTCGTCAAGGCAAAATGTATTTTATTGTGGGGGACTATGTGCTACTTAGTACTAAAAACCTATCCGACAATGCGCTCTCATGCTTGGAAAGCTCTAAGTTTTTCATCGGTCCATTCCGAGTAGTGTAATGCCGTGGGATGTTTGCATTATCGACCTGTAAAGCTGATTGAAGGCCCATTCAGCATTCTAGGTAGGGCTCCTCAAGTCCTACCATCGCCTGATCCAATCGACGGATCCGATTTGCGATTACATCCCCGGGCGAGTCTTTATGACTCCATGCAAAATCGCGAACTTCGCGAACGACCTGTCGATTTTCCGTCACGCGCTGTCGCATCGACGACACCCGGTCCGTCACCTCGATCATTCGCTGGTTCATCAGCACGAGAAGCTTCTTCACCTTCGTTAAACGAAATTTCAAGCCGAACGAAGACTTTGGACCAGCCGCAGTAGAAGCAGATGGGACGCCCGCTCCAGGCACCTTCCCTTCTTTAAAAACGACAGGTAAATCGATACTATCACGTCGAGACCAAAGGAACGTCCGCGGTCGGAAAAAGCTCTTGGTGGTATGGAGGTTTTGCGAGCAAGAATACGTGGGAGCTTCGTACTCTTATTCTTTGCGACTAATCTAGTATCGCTCGCGAGTTAGGTACGGATTCGAAGACGAACTTCACTAAGGGATTCTGTCCCTTGCTCATCTCCTCTGTCCCTCTCGTCGTGAAGCTGACCTAAGACCGAGCGCACCTCACGAGCATCCGCGATATCGTATCGAGCTCGATTCTGCGCTGTCAAATGCGCAAATCGATAGCGCATATTGCGAATCTTCAACAAGTATGCAGCCGTGCTCACCCTTTTCATACGACCAACTGGATTTGGTCGCATGAATCCATGCCCAGAATTAAGCGTTGTGTCTGGAATTCTAGATTGTATTGCTGGATGTATGGTACATACGTTAAGCTTCGTGGTTCACCTCCGGCACGAGTGATTGGTCCGATGGCGCAAAAATACGCGATGTAAGTCTGATTCATGAGCTATCGGATTAAAGAGCTACGTCGAGCTCTATGATGGATTCACCACGTCTATCGTGAAGGTCGTCATGACGATCAATTTTACGATAGCGCAATTGCGCTGGATGACGTGGTGTTGGAACTTTTTACAAGATTGATGGTGACGAAGATCGCATGAGGGGCAAGCAAGTCTAAGTTGAGTTGGACAGAGCGCGACGAATTTGAAGAAGAATTGAAGAAAATGTATAGAATTTGGGTAAACCCACTTCTGAGTAAAGGAAGGTGTAATGGGCCATATTTCATTACATTCGTTGTGCAGACCACATACTTGTGTGTCTAACATTAACTATACACCCTGTACAGTTGTAAATCCCCTTGCAGCCCTATTGTATCAAAACTGACGGCACCTATCAGGTGAGGGCGGTAAATGCGTATTGGCAATAAAAAATCATCTTTTCTCCTTTTTACGTAAGTCAACGGCCCGCTGGAAGCGAGCAACACGCGATGAGGCGTGTCAGTTGACCTATCCCTTCATCAGTAAGTGTATACACGGACTGGCAATCCCGCTACAGTAAGTGCGTCATGAAACGACTTGGTCTCTGATACAAGGTGACGATCCTTACCAAGGGATCAATGTGACATCATTGACCTCTTTACCAGTGCAAAGCAAAAAGCGGGTATATTAATAGAGAGAATAGTTTTTCCTCTTGGCGCCAAGTTTCTGTGTCAGAAAGGCTAACGGCAAGTGAAGAATTATATATGATAGTCATACGCTAGATACCGCCACGATACCGGTGAACGCCGGTCCTGAAAGTATGTGCTAGAAAACAGCATGGTCAGCTACACTTTGGTTAGTGTCCTTGACCTGTATGACTTATATTCTCAACTGCTGAAAAAAGACACCGATATCTCTTTAACTGCGGTGAATGCTCCAAGTGGGATGTACTGGGACTGTCTGGCTATGCCCGAGGGACTGTCGAACGCATCAGCGACATTTAACAGTCTGGTAAAACAGCTATTCAGGCCACATCATGGCTTGGCATAAACCTATTTTGACCATAGTCATGCAGAGACGGGAAGTCGGACGTGAATAACCACCTTGACCACCTGCGAGCAGTGCTCAGGTGTATGCACTTAAATAAGCTATTTGCCACTACAGACATGTCGGTATTTGGCGCCGACCAAAATCTCTTGCAGAGAACCGGGTGTGCGAGTCGATCTGGCAAAATTTTTAGGTCATAGACCGGCCGGTGTCTCCATCTTAAGCGACCTAATAAGCGATGGTTTGACAAACAGCTTGCACGAATATTGTGCAAATAATGCCGACACGGTACGGTACTTCACAAATTTTCTTGAAAGAATGTATAATTAAGATGAGGTGTGGTATTTGAGGTTGTGAAAGAAAGCCTCAAGCGTGTATCAGATAAAATCTGGCTCTCCTGAGTCCAGATTGACCATAATTCGTCCTTTGTAACGCTTCAGCATTTCTGATTGGTCGTAATAAAGAAAGAATTGAGTTTTTCTTTCAACATCCCAATGAAAATTGTGAGCATATTCTGCTTTCTACGTGGATTCACTGAAGCCGTATCACAACTCTGCTTTTCTTGCAGACGAAGCAACGTGTAGCTGAAGTAGTGAAGCGTTTTTGAACCGCCAGGGATTTCCCAAGCCAGGCAGAGCGATGACAAAGCCGAGGGTGTGAATTCAAGTTCTAGCTAATATAAGCCTCAGGCGCACGATGAAATTCTCTGGGGAGTCAAAACGCTCTCATAATTCGGGAGAAGTTATGAGATCCAGCTGCAGGAGTTTGACCTTTGCTGGCATTGCTCAATACGCACGATTGGGTCCACTTGCAGTGGAACGTCTAGTGAGCCGGCGGATGCACCTGGGATGTTGCCAACTCCTGGTTGGGTGGGAGAGATACTCTCATTCTGAATTAACATAACGATCGGGGTCCCCCTTCGGCAAGATTGTACGGGGGTAGTAACCGCCTTCGACCTAGCGCTACTATACCCCTTTGAGAAAAGTAGGGTCTGTCGTCGTTGGCTTCCCATAATCAGTGGGAACCGACCTTGTGGCGAGTTTGACAGCTGTTAAACTGTCTCATGGAGATGTTCGAGGCTGTAAAAGCATTGATTTAAGGTTCCTGCCTCGAGCTTTGTACTTCATAAAGCCAAAGGTGAGTCGACGAACTAGACAGACGTCCGCGTCGCTGAAGTGATTTTGAGTCCTTAGGACGAATTAAACGGCGCGTTTTTCCCACTTAGTCCGCGAACTGAGTCTGATACTTATCGGCACCTCTGCAAATTCAAATGCTTAAAATATGGACAATATAGAGGGCAGACAAATTCCCATCATCTGTCTCTCGAGGCGCAGGCAGTATTCTCGGGAGCTTTGACCTGCAAACCTGCAAAGTCAGACAGCGCACGTGGGGCAACTACCTCGCGTTCTATTGCTCTCGATATCAGAAGAAGGCTCGCACGCGTAGGCGTGTAGGAGCTCCACACTAGCGCGGTTAGTGTAATCTCACAGCTCGGAATCGTCATCACAGCTTGTTGAATTAGGCAAGAGTATGGAGTGACGTTTGTGGTTGCAGCTGAGCTAGAGGGACAGCTTGAACCAGACCCAGCTTGATGGTGAGGAGGTGGACATTATTGCGCAACGTTGGGGTGTCGTAACAACTATTACCGATGGCATAGTTTGAGAATCGTGTCGCAAGGAGGCTGAGCGCAGTAAGAGCCTTCTTTATGAATTACGGTTTGGTCATTTGTCGTTGGGTGTTGGTTGAAGTATTTGGTCAGGACTACGAGAGCTACTACGACAGTTTTCAACCAATTCGACGCACCTCGGCACATCCAAATTTCTTCAGGCGTGTCGTCGCAAACACCGCGCCTTTTGCAGGGGGTCGTTGAGCTGTTTGTTCTGGTACATGGGAAAAACCTCTCGATTCAAGTATACTGTAAGAGCAGGCGCGGACAATTGCAGTCGGTATGAGATTAATAATAGGCGCAGTGGTCGCTCGTGAAGCGGTCGATTTGCGTAAAACGATGAGACCCAGTGTGATCGACATCATAGTGAGGGTGGATAAGCACTGTAATCTCGTCTCTCAGATTATAAAATACAATACTGTACAACTATAGTTGGTATTAGCTTAGCTTTTGCAGCTTAGCTTAGCTTAGCTTTTCAATATTCGGAGCTAAGCTATT
>NW_020189511.1:356156-359077 GCF_900000015.1 Plasmopara halstedii
TTGTAAATACCCAAAATTCACATTTAACTGTCGCCTCGTATGAGGCTCGCGCGTCTGAGACACTGTTACGTCCCAAGGACCATCTTCACGCATTCTATGCTCAATTAGCCTTGTGTCTATGACACGAAAATGTCCAGTCTCTATGGTCCCGAGGGCGCTCGCAGGCAAAGCCCTTCTCTGTCTCCTGAACGCGTTGCAACTCCGGACAGTGCGTCCGCGACTTCGCGGGAAGCACATCCCAAGCCCTCGACAACCGAGCGCCACACACCGCGCCTGTCACAGGCGACGGATTTCTTCGTCGAGGAGTTGGAGGAAGTCGAATACGACTCGGATACCCCTTCCCAGGATGGGAAGAAGAAGAGGGCAAGGTGCGTTAACGGCGCGACGTGAGTCCTGCTCGAACCTTGCGGACACCGTGTCTGTTTTCCGACCTCTCGACTTCTGAAGGAAGTGATATTATTATCAATTGTCTCGACGAGACACATGAGCATTAGTTAGAGGCTTCCCACAGGGCGGCTCTCATGCGCTCGTATCCACGTTTGGTTCTTTATCCTCGTATGGATTACGGCGTCCACTCGGCGGATCCCGCTACTGAAGGAAAAAATATGCGATCACTCGATCGTTAGGCATCTATGTAGTCGGGACACGGTCACCACACAAAAGCCGAGCTTGACCAACGAAAAGCTATCCGAGCTCGCTGCAGTTATATACTAGTCGTATTTTACTTCTTTTGTCTTCTTTTGTAGATTTATTCGATTCGCGAGCATTCTGATTGCTTCCTAACAGCTTACACATTTGAACTCTGAGAGGCAGTGTCATGATAAGTGTGCCTTATCAATACAACTTTATTCTTCATTGTAATAAATAGTGATATATTGCTACCACTGTGTTCTGAAATAACATAGGATTTATGTAATATTGCCAATGCACAGAGGGATATTTTCAACTGTAGAGTCCGCTCTCATGAATGCTCACAGGTAAGTACTGTATGCTCGTGCCAGGACCGAATCAAGAACGTCCACTGTAACTATGTGTTTAGTTAGCTCCTAGAAAATTCATATATATACAATTAATACAGCCTATACTGATACAAATACTCAATGTTTTATTAATGTCGTGCATGCAGCTAACAGCCGGCGTGAAACACGCACACCTTAGATTCAGCGTTCCATCATCTTCATAAACACTGAGACTTTGGTACTTATGAATTAGTTTCCGTCTCGGAATTGTGCACTTTCCCATCAGCGGCAGTTGTTTCAAAACCTCTCACACCAATATTAAAGTTTCACGTGAAGTTTGCGAATTTTGACAGCATGCAACATTGTCTAGTCTCAGATCTGGATTTAGGGTACATTTTATCCTGCGTATGTCGTGGATAGAACGCCAGGAGCTATGGGTCGACTGGAAGTCAAAAAGTTGAGTACTAAGCACTTCTCTCCTAGTGGAGCTTTGACGAGTCATATACTTATCCCAGCCAGGGCAAAAAGCAATTTTGTCGCAGACATATAGCTGTGGTAGCTTTTGTTTAGGCAATGGGGTTGCTCAAAAGTGATAACAATGGTATTGCTAGTTGTCTCGAGCGCTAGAGAGGCTATAGCAAAAACAGACATCGATCAATGGGGCAATTTTGAGGCAAGATCAAGGAGAAGCAGAAGAACACATAAACAAAAACGCTGTTATAGAGACTAGATATATGTGTACTGACTTCCAGATGCGTGGAATTATTATTCTGAAAGATTTTGAGGATGGTGGCGACACGGAAATGTTTGAAGAATTTGCGCCGTACTTGTATGCTCAGCATCAGCACAAGAAGGTTTAAAGCTTTCAAACATTTGATGAAGCTGTATATAAATACATTTCGCGCTATGAAGAAGCGAAAGCCGGGTTGGTATAGAAAAGTGCTCTGACGGCAGCTGAGAAAAGACTTGTGAAGCTAAAAAAACAAGCAGTAACAGATCGTTTAATTACAAGAAGTTTAGGAGCACAGCTCACGGCACAAAAACTATTTGATAATGAACCAGCAGGATGTGGAAATCGTTTTGCTTGTCATTCGTAGTGCGCTATCTAGCGGTATGGACTGGCGTGTTTGGAGGAACTTGTTCGGTACAAATGAATGGTAATCCCGTAGCAAATTTAATTCACCAACTTGATCTTGCGAGAAATCGAGTGGCTGTCTTGCTCTGTGTCGCCGACGAGGAGGGTCAGGATGGACTTGGCGATGATGGTACCGGTGAGGAAGACAAGAAGGCTCACATTATCTGGATTTACTTGTCAATTTCGGCTATTGCAAATGCCCGCGAAATCTATACAAAGGCTATAGAAAAGTTAAAACAGGCAACTGAGGCTACCGACAAAGTCATCGCACGGACGGAGAAGAACACCATGAAAATACGCTGGAGAAGCAGCAAACAAAACGCAACGAGATATATCAGCGACGTAAAACGCTCTGGCTTGAAAACTTCACTGGTGTCTTGCTAGTGAAAAGTGTTTGGTGTTGGCAGGAAAAGATGCTCACCAAAATGAGCTTCTAGTGAAGCGATATTTACACAAGGGGACTACTTTGTCCATGCTGATCTCCATGGTGCGGCTCCTTGCATAGTTCGCAACCATGTCACAGCGAAGAAAAAGTAGACTCGGAACGTCTTACTGATTCCTGTGGCTACTCTAAAGCAGGTCGGGTGTATGAGCGTATGCCCACAGCAGCGCTTGGTCAAATCAGATTATTGCTGGTGCGTACTGGGTACACGCAGACCAGGTCTCAAAGACAGCTCCTTGGGGGAGTACCTAAAAACGGGAAGCTTTATGGAACGAGGTAAGAAACATTTTATTCAGCCGTCAAGGCTTGAGGTCAGCCTGGCACTTCTTTTTCGTATTGATGAGAGCTGCGTCAACCATCACTCTGGATAAGTCGAAGAAAGGGC
>NW_020189511.1:359087-391095 GCF_900000015.1 Plasmopara halstedii
GATAAAGATACTAGAGAAAAGGTCTTAATGATGATGGTCGAGTCTCCAAAATAAAATCCGTGAGATACATGGTCTATAAGCCTCGCGACGAGCATTAAAAACCGTTTTTACTGTCCAATGTAGTGAAACATGTGTTATCGAAATTAATGAATCAAATCAAATTCAAAATATTTGTCACTCTTAAAATACAAGCATGAACCGTGCACTAAGTACCTGTTACTTTGAAGTCTCTCCTGGAGAATACACACGAGCCCAACTTTTGTGCTTTGTAAACGCGGGCTTAGCTCTCCAATTAAAGATATACGGCAGCCCTGTTCCATTTACCGCAATATTAAGCCGAATACTTCAACAGGTCTCCAAAAACCACTCATCAAAGACACCAACTTATGATGTGGTGTTTGCTGGTCAAGTCATTATGATCGCAACCACGTTTCGTGTTCAGCTACAGTAATTTTAGTCGTTGTCAGAAACACTGACTTGTGGTTAATTAAGCGAGAGATGGTGAGTCAAAATTTAAGAAATACGAAACAGAACCTTGCACAGAATTATGAAACTCAGTGCCGAATTTTGCTCGACTCCTGCAAGTTGACCCATATGTGACAACAAATCAAGTCTAAGCTGATGAAAAATCCATTTGTCCTTACGATCCTTAATCTTACATTTCTGCATACTCCATAATGAGTCAACATGTCCCACCAAATCCCATCTATGGAGTTGTTGAGCTTCCCATGTGCACGAGCTTCATAATACGGTATGTACTCTATTGCACCCGTCTCCACAATGATGGTTTCAACACTAGAATTACAGCTGTTGTGTCACCTTAAAATATACATTGCGCAAAAGTGAACGCGTTATGAGCTTTGACCCCAAATTGATTTAATATCCTCAACTAGCGCCTGATAGTGCCTGCTTTTTGGGATTCACCACCGACCCTGGGATTAAGTGATTAGTCACTTGACCTGATGTCGGATGGTATTGGGTTCGATACCCATAGGGTCTGAATTAAGGTAGCCAAAGACAGGTCACTAATCAAGTTGAGCACTCAAACCTAAAAGGTTGTTTGTCCAGCCAAACCGCACCCAATGGGTGAGTGATAGTTGGGTGGGATGGAAGCCCCACTGGCCAAATAGCCCCATAGTAGAATGGGGAAGCACGGAACGTAGACTAATAGGGTGCTAGAGAGCAATCAATCCAGCGTGTGTGTTCTGGTAGCCCAAATCTCCCTAATGAGCCTCGCCGTATCGGAAGTGCACACCCTTAAGTGCTCTATGGCTCAGAGGGCTACTTGAAAGCACGCCCTTCGTGGCGGCAAGTCAATGCGGTTATCCTCGGATGATACTCTTCGATATCAGATGAATACGGCGACTCCTCAAGTCCCGAACCGATATTTTTGCCTTCAACGAGAGATATACGACAAAACAAGTTCCGAGTGTAGGGATCTCTTTGATGTTAAATCTCTTCGCCCTGCCTCATTTCTGCAGGACCTGCAATTTATATGCCAGCTTCTACGGTGAATGATGATACGAAACTCCACTTCATTCTTAATGAGATTGGCGGCCGTGCCATGATCAAGACTTCAAGTGTTGATGTGATAGGCCTTCCGCTCAAACTGAAAGCAATACGATCATCTATATATGCTTCGCCGGCGGTTTGTGAACATCATTGCTTTTGAAAACATCGCCTGCACAGCAGCAGTGGTCGAGCCTGGCTTGGGTATGGAGCGGGCTTCGATGGAGCAGGGAGTGAAGGCAATGGACGACGCCTACCGCGTGTTCCCACCGGTCTTTATGAGACGTAAAATCTCATGGGATAGGCAACAGCAATACCGTATGATATCTGCAAGACACTGGGCGTCAAATCTGACCAAGGGTGAGTCGACCGTAGCCGTTAGTGCACAGCTATATACCCTTGGCAATGGTATGATGGCAGAGAAAGACGGCGACGTCACCCTCGAGGCTATTCCCGCGGTGGATGCACTTCTTGAGCTGAAGGCAATGTTCTTCGAATCGTTTAGTGGTTTATTGAAGGCAGGCAATCAAGCCGAGGTGGTCATTCTACGACCGCATGAGGAGATTAACTCGTCGTTGCTTCTGAAAGAAGCTTTCCTGGAGGAACTAAGAGGTTGCTGAACGCACGAAGTGGATCGTTGATCCTTAAATATCTCTTGAATTTGCACTATCCTATGGTACAGGAATTCTAAGGCGTCGTCGCCAAAGATTCGCAGTCGGTCCTACCAAGGGACCGAGGTGTGCGTCATGAGCTCGACCTGGTTCCGGGAACCAAATACTGCGCAACACGCCAATGACCCCTGTCTAAGGAGCAATATAATGTAATGACGCCTTTTTCTGTGCAAAGCACGACACAGAACAGGTGCGTAAGAGCAAGTCTCCCCATTCGCCCATTCGACACCCAAGTTTTGTGTCCGGAAAAAGCCGAACGGCAAGTGGCGTATCGCTCACGCTTATAATAAGTCAAACGCTGCCACCATTCCGGCATAGACGCCGATTCCTAGGAAGATTTTTCTTTAGAACAATAGGGTTGGCTTTACAAAGTACGGAGCACTCTACTTGTTCGATGGGTATAACCTTTTGCACATGAGAGCGTGTGATTTCCCGCTGACAGCGGTGAGTACTCTGAGCGGCATGCTGTGGAGATGGCTACTGATGCCCGAAGGGCTATCAAACGCATCAGCAACATTTTATCGTTGTGTGGTGCAGTTGTTCAGGCCCCATTCGACGTGTGCGCAGACATACTTGGCATCTTCGTCTACAGTCGTGCGGGGCTTAGGAGGTCAAATGGGGAAAACCACATCGTCCATTTGAGTGCGGTGCTTGATTGCTTGCGCACGTATAAGCTGTAAGCTAATGCGATAAGCGAATCTTCGGCGCTGGAGTAATCCCTTTTAGGAAGCCTTATTGGGAAGCGTGGTCTTCGAGCGCAACCCGCTAAGATCAAGCTCATTGTGGACTGGTCAGTTCCAAAGAACCAAAAGGACTTGCGCAACTGGCTCGGCCTCGCCAGCTACTTGCACAAGTATAGCGCGAATTATGCGATAATGGCACAGCCATTGTCGAACCCTCTTAAGCCGGATGCGGAATGGTCTTGGGACACCGAGCATCGGGAGGCTTTTGACGGGGTCAAAAAATGCCTCATTCATGCACCAATACTGGCGTTGTAAGACCCTGGTCGTTCCTCTAGTGTCGTCTGTGACGCTTCGGACTTTGCCATCGGTTGTGAATTGCTAAAAGCAGACGCCAAAGGGCGAGATCAGGTGATCGCGTCTGAATCTCGCCAGCTTTATTTTGCGGATAGGAGCTACCCAGTTCGCGACAAGAAATTTTTTGCGATGAAGTAAGCTTTTGTCAACTCCAGGGTGCACCTGCTTGGCTCAAAGCCGTTTTTGATCAACACCGACCACGCAGCATTACGCATTCCGACTGAGGCTCTTCATTACCAGGATGAGGATGGCTCTCCTTCTTCGCAGTATATAACTTCAAGGTGAAGTATAAGCTAGGAAAACAGGATGCCTTGACTGATGCGTCGTCACGCAGACCGAATAATCAGCTTGCTCATGTCGCGACAGTGACGTGGTCGGTGACGGATTTGATCCGCGCCGAATACGCGGGTGATGATATATATGTGGCGCTGCTGCAGGCTATCGAGAGCAAGGAGTTTGAAAACTCGGACAAGAATTTGCCGGTGGGATTACGCGCGCGGTTACACCGATATTCGTTGAATGAAGGATTGCTGTATTGTAGCACCGATCCGACGGATACAAAATGAATTGTGGTCGCTCTCAATGAACATTTGAAATTCCGTATCCTCTATGATGCCCACGACACCCCACTCAATGGTCATCTCAGTCGTGAGGAGAAGTACAGCTCTGTGGGTTGCCACAATTATTAGCCCAAGCAATACAAGTAGACGAGCAAATATGTGCGCACGTGTGAGACGTGTCGAAGGGTGAAACCCTCTCCGAATGCAGCGGTACCGCTGGCCAATTTACCGGTACCTTCCGGGTGCTGGCAGTCCATGAGTTCGGACTTTACGTTTGGCCTGCTGACGACTCACAGGTGTGGTGGTCTTTGACGACCGTTTCAGCAAGTGACGGCTCATCTTGCGGGAGTGCCGGACACCATCGACGGTGTGGGCACAGCGACGCTGTTTGTGGATCGTGTCTTTCGACAGAATGACTCCCGGAGTCAATTATCTATGATATAGACCCGCGCTGCACTGGGAAGTTCTGTTCTACAATCTCCAGGGTGCTGGACACCAAGTTGACTATGTCAACAGCGGACCATCCGCAGATTGATGGTCAAACTGAGCACGTGGATCGTGTCGTTGAAGACGTTCTTCGCAGCGTCTGCTCTGAGGGACTGAAGTGCCGGAGCGCTATGTTGCAACTTGTAGATTTTGCTCTAAACAGTGCAGTACATTCATCTACCGGCTACACGCCATTCTACGTGAATGTGCTTGTTGATCCTCGCGTCCCGCTGAAGCCGCCATCCCATGGCTCAGTGCTTGGTGGAGGGCCAATCGACTAACTGATCTCAGCCCCCTCACTTTCCGTAAAAAAGTCGATGACTTCCTGTCTATCATACTGATTATCCTACGACATGTTGCCGATGTGATAGCTGAAAGCCAAGACATGCAGAAAGAATATGCGGACGGAAGAAGCAGAAGTAATGTAGAGAACTTTGAACTCAAAGACCTAGTTTTATCAAATGCGAAAAATCTTTCTACAAATGTAGTCTCTGCTGTCTTTAAGACAAAGCTCCGTTCACGATTTATGGACTTTTTGAGGTCGTGGCCAGGCGAGGCCTTGCGTATACGCTGAAGCTTTCAAAATGAACGCGCACCCACCCGGTGTTTTTTGTGTGTGGGTTTTTTATGTGGGCTTGTCAAAGCCGTACCGGGATCCGGCGCAAGTAGATGCAGAAACGTTGGCGCCAGAGCGGCGACAAAAGGCGATCGGCCACCCAGAAATTGAACCAGCAACTGGTTCTGAGCACGGAGTGCAATAGTTTCCGTTTACAACGGCACAAGCCCTCTACCCTCGCACAATGTGACGTATTGGTCTGCTCGACGGCTAAGAGCCGCTTCGGCAGCGCGCGGTAGTCCTCAACGTGCGGCAGTCGGTGCACAAAGTGCTCTAAAATCTCGAGGTCTTCCGCACAGCGGTAGGCGACCTCAGAAAGATGTTCGGCAGACTCCCGATGGCGACGGACTTTGTCCCTCAAATCTCGTAGAGCATCGCGAGTCACCGGATGGCAATCGCCCAAGTCGTCCTTGTCCGCCGCTGACTCTTCTCGATGAGAAAAGGTGCTACCACGTGGCAAATTTTGAGGCTCGACGTCGTCGACAGGGTCTTACTCAATATCTTGTGAAGTGGCGGGGTTAACAAAACTTTAGGACTCGTGGGAGTTTTAGATGCCATTTCGGCAAGACTGTCTAGACGTCGTAGACGCTTATGATCAGAAGGTTAATGACGCTTCGCGTCGTCGTGCGCCCCGCGCTTCTCGACAGTATCCCGGGGGGGCGAAGGATCACGAGCTAAGACCCAGCTATGGTTTCGAGATGTTGTGGTCGTAGACTCATCCGTGTGAGACATCACAGAGCTTGCAGGGACGTGATGGATGATTCCACACGTCGCAGGGCGACAATAAGTAGGGTGACTGCGTTTTGCCTTGATTTTGGCAAACTCAAATCGAAAATGGCGCTCTACTCGTACGTCCGCTTTCTTGTGGCTCAGCTGTTAATTAGACAGCGAGGAAAGCTTTCGGTGCCGCTGCAACCATTTTCCAAAAAGCTCTTCATCATCTGCAGCGTTTCGCAAGGGCGAGCACCACAGGAATAGTCCGCATAGTGAGTACACGAATACCACCTCTTTGAGCTCGAAGTCGAGCGCGGTACCTATCGATTGGGGTTTCTTGATGTGTCAAGAAGCGAGATTGGGGGCTTTCCGCTGTCTTGTGTAGTGGCTGGGGACCCGACTACGTAGACGCCGAATGATCGAGTGATCGCGTCTTTCGCTTCGGTAGCGGGATCCGCCTAGTAGATGCCGTATTACACAGGACCGAAGTGGATACGAGCGCATGAGAGACGCCCTGTGGTCAGTCTCCAGCTGCTACTCCTGTGCCTCGTCGAAAATAGTGGTAATAATACCACTTTCCTTGGAAGTCACTAGGTCGGGGAAAGGACACGGCGTCCGCAGGGTTCGAGCTGGACTCACGTCGCGCCGTTGGTGCACCTCATCCTCCTCGTCTTGCCATGCTGGGAAAGGATTGTCTGACTCGTACGACTATCTCCAACTCCTCGACGAGGAAATTCGTCGCCCGGGTGGGCGCTGTGAGTGGCGCTCGTTTGCCGAGGGCTTGAGATGTGCTTCCCGTCAAGCCGCGGGCGTACTGTCCGGAGATGCACCGCGTGCCGGAGAAGAAGGGTTTTGCCCGCGGGCGTCCTCGGAACCAACTAGGCTGGGTGTTTTCGTTTTATGGAAGCAGGGCTAATCGAGCGGAGAAAGTTCAAGGATATTTTTAAGATGAACGTTGTCTCATACACGCGAGCCTCGTATGAGGCGACATTTAGAATTGGATTGTGTGTTTTATCCGGAAGAGTGTAACGGGGTTACACGTATTCAGAGTATAACGGAGTTTCACGTGCCCTTTTATGAAAGGGCGGCTCACACAAGATAGTGTGACCGTACATAGGCGTGGATTACACAAGTTGGTGTGATCAAAGAATGGGTGGCTATACCGTGATATAAAGCCGCTACGTGGCAGGATTTCCAGTAGAAATGCATATCAATTAAGTTTTACTATATTGATTCGATATTACCAGATAAATTAGGAAAACGTTTTGGATATTGGCAGCACTGCCGCAACTAGAACAATTAATTATTTAATTATAATGTTGAACGGAAGAGCCTCTTTACTTTAGTTAAGGTTTGAAGCACTCTTGGAGGTAGCGGATTACGATCTGCTACACTCATACTGGTTTTGTAAAGATTCCTCTTTCTTGTAGCTTCCTCCAAGCAAACAACTACGGCAGCCCCGCTGCAATTTAATTCCGTGTGAAACATCGCTATTAGCTGTACTCCACCCAAGCACTTCCTCCTGGGCATATAGCCATGACTGCGAAGAGTCTCGCCAGAGATTCAAATCCTCAAAATGCGACTTGCTATAACATTTGCTGAACGAGTTGGTGTGTCCCTGCTTAGCTCATATCCATGATCGACACACATCATGGCCGTGTAATGTCGGCAAGATTGCACTATACCCGTGCAAGTGGTTAGTGACGTCAAGCCACTATTCTAGGCGCTCTTAGTCCTAAAGCGCTAGTCAATCATACGGTGTAATTATATCTGTGAGACATCCCGTAGGCCATGCTCTTTAAATCAAGCAATTGAAATGGGGATCTCATTGATGACAAAGATACTCTTGTATATTTTGACGAACGCTTTATTATAGCACAAGTACTCAAGTATCACTTGCAAATGCTTGATTTCATTCTCCACATCTGACTTACCGTCATAACCTAGTTATGTATAGGCGCTATGTGGCCCAGTAAGCTCCATAACGTGGCGATTTGAGACCACCGGTGCATAATTCAGACCCTGTGGCGTCGCCAGCAACTCCCATAGCTTCCTGCTCAAAGCACTTACTGCAGTAAGAGTGGTGTAACTATCTGTGATGCGGAGTTGACAAATCTAATCAACGAGATCAAAACCATTGAACAAGGTGCAACCAACCATGCCATTTTACAGCGTGATAATTCTATGAATCATGTGCGTTCCGGATTGACGGCTGCATTACGCTTATTAAGCATGCACAACTCGTCACTTGTTGTTGTTTTTTCTAACACAAACAGTCGGTGCCGACTGAGGTATATATAAGAATTTGCATCTCCACGTACAGATGTGAAGCTCGTGACCGACAGCAATTTCGTACTAATTTCTTTCTTCTATATCAGGAGCAAGATCAAGTCTATATAAACTAATCCTCACGGAATAAGGTAAACTATATACAATAGTAAAATGACCTGGATTGCTTGGTGTGAGGACAGTAGCGCACGTGTACCACGAACCTGTCCTTTAGCTCCTTCACAACGCACACAGTAGTCCAGCACGCATCCTGTTACAAAGTGATCAAAGACTGCATAATAATTTGGAGCGAAAAATCTGAGCCTATTATCACTGAATAAAATTTTCATAGTTTTAATCTCTATCTTAACTTTTATTTCTTCAAACAAACCGCTTGCGAAGTGAAGGCTCACCAGAGACAACAAATCGTTTAGAGATTGCTGAGGCTGCCGCCCCAAATGCCTCTTCTTTCCTGATTACACGTGCATGGGCTCGAGCACTGGCATTTGAGACGGTGCGGCGCATGGCTCGTGGGTGGTCACTCAAACTGAGACCTCCAGTTAATCCGACACCAGACGGTCGAGTGTTTAGATCCGCTTGTGCCATGGAGCTCCGAAGACGGTGTTGATGAACCAAAGAGCTGATAGATTGGCGGATGGCATAGATGAAGTGTGTTAACCACATAAAGGGGACCGTCCACTGTATGAAGAGGTATACCACGAATGCCAGCAGCAAGTATCTGTTGGGAATCACGACGTGTAGCATACAACTCACGATGAGGTAGAATAGTATGCGTGCAGTGTAAAAAGTATCTTCCCATGAAAACATAAGCTCAAGGTTGTTAATAATGTTTGACCACCAAGCCATGTTATTCTGTACTGACTGCAGCGTTCGCTTTGTCTCTTGGTCAATTGTGACATGTGTCATCTTGTTCATAAGGTGATGAAAGCCCGAAGGTAAATTATACTGTCGGAATGCGCTAGTACTGATATCTTGATCAATATGAACATTTGCACCTGTTGAATGGTCTTTCACATCTGTCACTCCTGCAAAAGAATGGAAATTTAGCTCAAAGTAATTGCGCAAAACAAATGCAATGAGTGCAAGGTGAATAACCACTGGCAGCCATTGTAGTGATAGACAAAGCCATACGCAAAGAGCAAAGCACATAAATGAGTGCGTTGGATGCTCCCAATTCAATGTTGGTAAAATCTGCCAGACCACCTCCAAATATGGCCATAAATTATCCAACAAAACCCAAAAATTACTATACAATTGTGCGGCTTGAAATTCCGGCCATTCATATACGTAATCTTGCTCTGCTGTAAAGTAGCTGCATAGTTCAGCCATTCGTGAGAATTTGTAATGCAATAAAACGTGAATCCGACCCGCTCGGGTGTCGTTGTTAAGGCCTGCACGGTGAAGTCGTTCGGGTAGTAATAGATCCAACCATTTGTTATGTCGTCGCTGATCCATTATCTGTGAAAGTGGGACTGTAGCCTCACCCAACTTCGTCGGCTGACTTAGTTGGCCGTGATTATACACCTCAAGCAACAACTCTGCTCCTGGAGCACATACATTAAATACAAACGTTTCATGCCAGCGTGGATTTAGTGTTCGTGACTTTTTCTTCGTGCACTTGGTGTTCTTTAAATCGTTGCCCCATTCCTGTCCGTGTGACCACTTACCAGTAAGCATCACCCGCACAAATGGGTCGCTTGTGATTGAGTCGGTTGACGGTAATCCAATGGCTTCAACTACTTTTACATACAACTGCCCGACATGCACTCGGCCTTCAATTACAGGATCTGGTTTGCTATGAATCTATACACCACGATCAATATTTGGTTTTGATAGCAGACACCGATACACTTGTAAACATACCTCTGAGGAAGAATGGCCAGACCACTCCAATAACGCAAAATGTTCATCAACCGCAGCATAGCACGTGTTGCAAACCCTCATAGGCTAGGAAAAATATTCACACGATCAGCAACTAGAGTATTTTACCATTCCCTTACTCTCCACATTGGCTTACAAACGGGTCGGTAGACGAAATTCGGCGCTTATGTGGCGAGCAATTATGACAAATGACATTTCCACAGCGTCGACAATGGTGCTACAATCACATAACAGTCTGCATTACATTCAAATTGGTTTAGTGCCGTGTAATATCACAATTATACCTTGCGCGTAATCATTGTAAAAAGCGTATTACAGAGCATACAATTACTAGTTTCATCGTCATACACCCATTGAAGTGTACGCTCACAATTGCTATTCGCAGTACTCACAAGCGCCGTACTATGGCCGTAATTGCGCATAGCCGCTGACGGGAGTTTGCCGAAGAGCGACGCCATATTAAATACAATCAGAAATATACGGATA
Source organism: Plasmopara halstedii (assembly GCF_900000015.1). NCBI lineage: Eukaryota > Oomycota > Peronosporomycetes > Peronosporales > Peronosporaceae > Plasmopara > Plasmopara halstedii. Next base: position 369,337 of record NW_020189511.1, read on the forward strand.
TTATATTCCAATTGGATTGGTCAAATACTTAGACTTGTTTCATCCAATCATATTTAATAAACATTCCACCCGCTTTGAACACGTCACTTTCAATAATGACGTCTTTGCGGCAACGTAAGACCTCGACTCGAGATGCTCGGTCCCCTATCACGAGAACTAAAGGAAAGTCTAAAGAGTTTTTGCAGACTCAAAGTGATGACGACATTAACGACTGGCCTTCTATCCTTTTGCTACTGCTGTTGTATACACTACAAGGCATCCCAATGGGATTGTCTAGCAGTATTCCATTCATTCTTCAAGAAAAAGTTGGATATGGTGATCAAGCGACCTTCAGTTTGGTATCGTGGCCTTTTAGTCTTAAACTACTATGGGCTCCATTTGTGGACTCACTTTATAGCGAACGATTTGGCCGTCGAAAGTCGTGGCTTATTCCTGTGCAATTTATTTGTGCATTACTCATGGTTGTGGGCAGTTGGTTTATGAGCGACTTGCTGGGTGAAGGTGAGAACCAAAAGCCACATGTTGTATACCTCACCTGCTTCTTTTTCGTGCTATACTTTATGATGGCCACACAGGATATTGCTGTGGATGGATGGGCCATCACTATGCTTTCGGAAAAGAATGTGGGTCATGCATCCACGTGCAATACAGTTGGCCAAACGATTGGCTACTTTGTAGCATATGTGGGATTTCTGGCGCTTAACGACCCATCCACTTGCAACAGTTATCTACGCAGTGAACCAAAGGATGAAGGAATGGTGACATTGCCTGGATTTATGAGCTTCTGGGGCTGGGTCATGTTCTTCACTACTCTAGGCGTGTGGCTCTTTAAGCACGAGAAGCCAGAAGGAGATGGTAGCGAGCGACTGAGTATTGGCCAAACGTATTCACAAATGTATTCTGTGTTGCGTCTTCCGAGTGTGATTTCACTGTCTATAATGCTTTTGACGAGTAAGATTGGATTTGCAGCTGCGGAAAGTGTCGCATCTCTTAAACTTGTCGAATACGGCATGAAGAAAGAGAAGCTGGCGTTATTGACGCCTATTCTGATCCCGCTTGGTATTTTCATTCCAGTCTTGATTGGTCGATGGATCAAGCCATCGCAACCACTCAATCTCTTTATCTGGGGCTACCCCTTGCGACTTGCTGTCGGACTTTTGTATGCCGGCCTAGTTTACATTACGCCGATGGTCATGGCACAAGACGAGAGTTCCCATTATCTTTTCTATGGTATTATTCTGGTGAGTGGTTCATTGCATGAGGTCGCTGCCAATATGATGTACGTCCCGCAAATGGCATTCTACGCTCGTATCAGTGATCCGTCCATTGGTGGCACGTACATGACTTTCCTCAATACGGTCACGAACTTAGGTTCGAAGTGGCCCAATTCACTCAGTCTCGCTGTCGTAGATCATGTCACTACGCGCGAGTGTCTTGGCGGCTTTTTTCATGATGAGGTGATCGACATCGGATCTGTGACTTGTTCAGATGCCGAAGCTCGTAAAGCCTGCACTGATGCTGGCGGTGAATGCATTATCGTTCGTGACGGTTTCTTTGTTGAGACTTTTATTTGCTTGGTACTCGGTGTGGTCTGGCTGCTCTTCTTCTACCGTCGCATTCAATTCTTACAGAATCTCAAGATCGACAAGTGGCGTGTAAATGCTACAGCTGAGTAGGCTTCAAATAAAAATAGACCAGTTTTCAATCTTGCACATTATATTATTGGCGTCGTCTTACATCATCTTTGCTGTTGTGTCCAAACAGCGTAATCATGTCATCTCGGCTGCAAAACGCTGTTGTACATGCTCAGTTGTGATGACTGCACGAGAGGAGACCGAAATACATCACGTGGCGCAAAATCCAAACGAGGCTTCTGCTTTGTATCACAATCTCGATATGCAGATTCTAAATTCAACTCAAACATCTTGATCACTTCTGCCATGTTTTCGTCATCATCGTCTTCAAATTGTGATTCCCTAAATACAGCACTTGGATTCTGTCGTGCCAAACGAACTTTTTCTTCCAAAGTCTGCGGCTTGTTTATCTTGTTTTTCTGCCGAACGGACGGCTTTATTGAACCAGCATCAGACTCTTCCTTTTCTTCGCTACTACTGGTCTCTTGATTGTGTGTGTCGTTTACTCTGGCGCTCATGTTCATTGCAGTGGAAAATTTGGTGTCGGATTGACAACTCATCTCGAAAGAATTAGATGTAGCTTTTTTCTTTTTACGCTTTTTTCGCTTTTTCTTACTGGAACTTGTGCTCCCATTATTGGAGCCACCAGGATCCGACAAGCTCTCGCCATGTAAATGACAATCTTTTTTGTCTGTTACTGTCTGTTGCTGCAATAATTGATTTGGTGTCGCGTTTGGGTTGCTTCCACTGCCATTGATAAAATTGACTAATTCGTCAACACTCGGTTGATCAAACTCCACTAACTCATACTCTTCGGTTGAAAGATCATGATCCAAAGAGTTAAACATGTCAAAGTCAAATCCAGCCATATCACTGCGCAGTTCACAACTACACTCAACGTCGGGTGGATCTTTCAGCCCAAACTTCTTTCTCAAATCATCAGCTTCCGATGTCGCTGACATAATTTGAGCTATAGACCGACACGTGAGATCCACGAGTGGCTGAATGTCTAAATTTGACGCCACCTTTGCCAGATCGCACAATTCTTTCGACTCCAGACTGACAAATTCGTCCTCCCAGTCCAACATCGCTGAATCAACTCGGTCAACCTGTTGTTTGTACAGACAACTACATAGAGTCCTTTAGTTTCGTTCCAATCTTCAAAATAAATAAATAAAAATGACTTACCTGCAATAATTAAGAGCACACTGTACGCTCTTAGAAGGCACATCAAAGATAGGAATTACGTGCTGCTGAATGCTTTTCTTAGGCTTCTTTTCATACACATCTACACACAAGAATATTAGTCTCTATTGCGTACTTCTTTAAGCATTCCGTTTATCCCTACCTTGCATAAGAACCCAAAGCGTTGATGACATCATCGCTTGCTCGTATGTCACATTAAACATTGATCCATCTTTGCATTTTAACTGCAGCTTAAAGTGACGTGTCACATGTGTCTCAGTCTCTAAAGGCTTCACTGTCTCTTCATACAAAGTAGTATCAGCGGCCGGCCGCCTTTGCTTCTCATCAACGACGTTTGATATCATGCGAGATACCGTGGTTTGTATCAAGCGCTGTACCAATACAATGTCACTGTTGATTCTATCACACCAATGAGATCCCAAGCGACTTCGTTTAGTATCACAAATGCTTTATTAAGCGGGAAGGAGATCCCCCGGCGTAGGTCGGTCCGTTTAGCGACAAAAAAGTTTTCTCCCTCTTTTTTTTGAAGAGAAAAACTGTAGAAGTGCACAAATTAATTCTGTAAAACCAGGTGACGCTCTTCTTATTGGACCCTCGATAAAGTAATGTACTCAAATGTGTGAAAATCCGAAGAATACTTGAATTACACAATATGAAGGTCATGTGAGCCACGTTAAATTGGTTGATCTAATATGATTATGCGTTTTTGTGAATCGATATTATGTATATATGTAAATTATATGAAAAATAAGCATTGGTTTCTGAACAGAGCCAGGGCAGAAGGCTTTTTAGATTGCAATGAAAAATAGTAGCTTGTAGTCTCACATCGAATATTTTAGTATATTTAAGAATATACCTTTATTACTTGGATGATTATGACGTTGCAATCAGGTAGAACATGTTTGATAATACAGCACTTAACAATGGAAAAATAGTAAACTATATAATAACAAATTGAATGTGGTTATTGGTCTATTTGACTTAGGTTGAAGTAAGGAAGATTGGGCTTTAAAGTGAGATAGATGTGAAATGTTATCCAAATTATCGAAGGGACAAATCGAAAGAAGAAGATGACTGCGTCTATAACCGGATTCTAATGGATAGCAGCCAATCTTTTATTTGTTACAGCCTCTGACAGCCTGATAAGTTTAGACGGGTGTAGAAAGATTACATTGACGGCTTCTACATTTTCTGGACTAATTTTTTTGGACAGAATTCATCTCCTTCCATAAAATTAACGTAAATGTTGTGGTTTTAGATAAAACAGACTGATGACCCTTCATGAAAACCAGCAGTTTCAATTGATTGTATGTTTCAGCTGCTGTGCATTCGTTAATGCGAACTTATTGAGTCAATGCTTTCAAAGACCAGGTGCGCGGCAACGCCATTGCAAATACAACGCTCGAAGAGCATCGCGAGTCACGGACGGCGATCGACCAAGTTGTCATCGTCCTCTGCCGACTCTTCTAGATAAGAAAGGTGGCGTCCACTACCACGTGGAACGCCTTGTGGGTCGACGTCGTTGACGGGGTTTAACCCAATATTTTGTGAAGTGGCGGGGTTTTTGTAATCACTTCTACAATCATGTCGTGGAAGAAAACTATTCTACGTGAGGATGAAATATGAGATGTGTTCAAGAACAAGATAGACACGCTTGGAAAGCTCATGTCAAATGTTGGTTCCTGGGGGTTGAAAACTGGCTACATACGGTAATCGTTTGCCTATAGCGCTCACAAACTATAATAATGCGCTGGTGGAACAAATCATTACCGTCGCCATCGAGCATCGGTGGGATACACACTGCGAGGTCTCTTATGTTGAGCATTCAGCTCTTGGGGAGATCTCTCAGGCAAACTGATATGACCGTGTTTGTGACCATGCTCCACACAGAGCAACAGCGCGTCGCGGCTGCGATCTTTCAGCTAGGAGATCGTACGCGTAAATTGGCGGTGACGTGTAGTACCTCGGTGAAAGGGGCGTCCCTCACATCAAACGATTTAAAGCGACAGGTGCCGCGGATGTTCTCACCGCCTGACCAGGTGTAACGGGGTATCACGTGCCCTGGTATGAAAAGTGTGGGTACACAAGACGATGTGATCACGAAGTGGCGTGTGTCACACAAGATGGCGCGGCTACAATTAAACAAGAAATCAGTACGTGGCTGGAATAGCCGGTTGTTATACATCTCATTAGGTTTTACTACATAGGTATAGAACCCTATAGTTTTGATATAGGAGTCTTTGTCGTAAATAAAACCGAGAAAAATAGTTTATGATATAGACGGAAGCGTGTATTAGCCTTGGGTTAAGTCTGAGTTACTTGGAGTAAGCGGATTGCGGTCCGCTACACTCGTACTGGTTCTCAGTATAGAACGATGGTCAGCGACCTTAGCGAAGCTGCCTCTAAGAGCTACGGCAGCCTCGCTGCACCAGGCGTATCGTGTGTGTTTGGTATTATCATTTATCCGTCAAGAGAGGCAAAAACTAGTGGCATAATTCTAGAATTAATTGATGATGAGGGTCAGAAACCGATATCTTTAAGCAGCTAAGCAGCTACACCTGAATCTCCAAACCTCAGAGTACGAAATATCCGCGTCTTGCGTATCCTCTTTCGCTCACGGCTGACGGTTACTTAGGGTCGGGCTTCCATGAAAAGGCGTTTGCAAATTACCCGCAGAGAATTGTCGAATCCCAGTAGGCACAGGCCAACTTGTGTACCTCGTGAAGGTCGTGATCAATGGAACTAAGCTTTTATAGAATTGACATCATAAATTTCGTAATCATTTTTGCCACGAAATAGAAGTAGATATGCCCGGGGTCGAAGCTGTGATAACTTATATGCAGTACATGGGATTGTCCAAAATTCGTAGTAATGGTATCGCTCAGTGCCTCGGGCATACATCGAAGCAGCAGCGAGTCGAGAACTCAGGATGAGACTGAAAAAAAATTATTCTATTTCGTGGTCTCAAGAGTGCTCTGTGTAAAGACGGGTTAGTACGACTGAATGTCAAGATTAATGAAAAATGGAAGTGACTAGGTGTTGGATCTCTTGTGCCGTGCTTTGTGGAGTTAAAGGGCTTATGCAAATCGCGAGTAGAAAGGTGAAGCTTTAAAGTTAAGAAAGACAACACATTATTATAAAAAACAGTACTGGATTTAGATCTGCTGTGTCACGGGCAGAACGCGAGAAGGATTAACTCTCAAAAAGGAAAACGGCAACAATATTAATTTCTCGTGGCGAAGTCCGAGTAAGGCTCAGGTGGTGGTACTTTCCTGAATTTCCACCAGTAGATCCATCTGTTGAGCTGAGGATTCTATCACTAGGGTGTGCGCAAGAAATTGCAAAGCAAAGAAGCCACCGGCATTGTACGTTTGATAGCTGAGCTCATCAATCGACATGAATTATTCTAGGCTGAACGCCATCGCAGAACAATAAGTGCGAGAGCAAATCGGCTAGTCTTAAGAGTCATACCTACGCTTATACATTGTGGTGAAAAGAGACTCGCCACATGTGCTGCGAAGAATGTTCACGACGAGTGCAAGATTTGTATGCCTTCATCAGTCACAATTCCGGTGCAAACGCCGATTCAGTAATGGGTGCACTGTAGAACAGAATAATCAGTGTACTTTTTCCAGTGCCGTTGATCCGTTCGATGAACATCACCCCATGAAAGAGAGTGATATTTGTCTCATATTCTGAACGGGATGCCTATGGAATGGCTGATAATATTTTCAAACCTTTTTCTCGCACAGATCAAGGCAAGTCAAAATGTGGAAAAAGACATAAAGCACTTGCAAGCAGTGCTTGAGTGTATGCGCTGTAATCAGGCAGTTGGACATGTTTGTCTTTGCACCGACGATTTTCTGTCTGAGTTGCATTATGGAGAAGAAGACCTGGCGGGAAGATCTTGCAATAATAAAGGCCACCGCAAATTGATCAGTCCTTCCGTCCAAAATGGCGCTCATAGTAGTGGTAGTTACTTGCACAAATACATGGCAAATGATACCGTCATAGCACGACTCCTCACCGATCCCCTTACTACCCAATACCATTAAAGGCTGTAAGGAAATCCTCCTGCGTGCCCTATTCAAGTTCTTTCGAGCCCAGACCGACCATTTTATGTCTTGGGTGACGTTTCAGCTTTTGTGAAAGGCCGTGCTTAGCTCCAAGCAAATATCAATAGACAGTATAGCGCGATCGCATTTTGAGTCTCGCCAGCTTAAGTTGGCAGCAGATAAAGTAATTACTCTGTTCAATTTAAGGATCTCCGTACAATGACGTATACTTTCGTTCCGTTCAGAGTGCACCTGCTTGGTTTAAGCCGTTTGTGATCTTAGCAGGTGATGCATTGTTGTTCATAGCAACAGTGTCATAAGAAAAAGAGATGAATATCTATTTGCTGAGAACGTATTGAAGGAATGCGAGTGAGTTAAATCGACTAGTGGATGCTCCTTCGTGTCTCTCGACTGATTTGTCACGATGGTGATGACGCCAGCTGATAAGGCGATACTTACAGCGCAGGGGTCAAACGTAACACTAATTGCGGTATTTTGAGCTTTGGAAGACAAGCTTGCGAGCTGGGATGCCTCTGTATTGTAGCACGTGGGTGAATCTCGGCACCGAATTTCTTTATCTGGGGCATTGCTGTATTAGCACTGTCAATCCGCTTGTAGTGGTGCCTCATAATGCATACCATAAGTACAGAATTCATTCAGAGCACATTATTCCCGTTGACACGTGCGTCGTTGTACTCGTCCTGACCACATGCGGTGCTTGTTAGCCAGCCCAACCTTTTCAACAGAATGTTGTCAGTCCATGAATACGGACTTTAATTTCGGTTTTTTAGAATATGCGACTGGTATAACTGGCGCCAGAGTCCTTATGGACTGTCTGAGCAAGATGGATCAATTTGCTTTTGTCAGTAGAACTATGACTGGTGAAGAAATAACAAAGCTAATTAGTACAAAGTACTGCGACACCTTGGCTTGTCAAAGCCATCGTACCGGGAAAAGATTTGCTCTATAACGGGGATCTCTTACAAAAATTGATCAAGGTTCTCAACACTAGATTGTTCATGTCAACTTGTGATCGCAGACGCAAACAGATGGCAAAACCGAGCCTATCATTCGCGTTGAACAGGATATCACTCGAAAAACTTTTGCAGAGACATCGCGGTGCCGAAGCGAGTTGCTCCCACTCTTTGAACCGGCATTATATCACAAACATATATACGAAGACCTTACCGGCGTAACATAAATCGTTTGATAAATCACGATGCCTTTGACACCACAATGGAGTGGGTCCAATGTTAGTGGTTAAGGGGCTGTCAATCGAATTCGAATTGCTGATATTAGCCCCGCTGCACTTCGTGGAAAAATAAGTGTTTTATCTTAATGCTATTGATCGTGATGGGCAATGTGTTTAACGCTGTGGCTGAGAGCCTGAATAAACAAAAGCAACACATGCAGCAACACACACGAATACGTAGAGGGGGAGAAGTTTCATTTAGTACAGTTTACCGACCCATCGAACGTGAAGACATATGTTGTAGATGATTAGCGTCTCTACCACCTTTTATAAATGAGCTGACGATTACTTCAAAGCAGCGACGTGGCTTCGCGTCCCTTGGGATGTCTCCAGCCTTGCGCTGTGACAAATAGCCCAAGGAGAGAATCCAAGATATGGCGACTCGGACGCATGCCAACACTCACTGAAGGAATCGACACTCATGAAAGTCTGCAGCGGGATGATCGACCACCGCTGGCACTGCTCGATGCGCTGTGACAGGTCGCCTGTCACAGCGCTCTTTCTACTAGTGAGCAATCACCAACGTTGTGATAATTATGTCCTTTGGTCGGTAGTTTATACAGCTGCCTCGTGGCAATAAGCGGGGCTGGAAGCAGCAGGAGCGGGAGTTAATGATTCACCTTGACGTCCACGTCGTGCTTCATAGTTCGCAAAGCCAAGCATTAGGCAAATCTCTAGACGAGTGTCACCTTCGCCAAAACTGGCTCTCAAAAGTATAATACAGGTGTGGCGGCGCGTAGTTTCACTCAATGCTCCAAGTGAATAATAAGGCGGTGCCATGAGGACTGGTGGCCAGTGGGTTGGAACTGCGCTCGCGGAGCAATATTCTGTGCTCATTTAGCTCGTTGTGCTAATGGAAGGCGCACACATATCCGCGTATATGAGCTTCACTTCAGCGTGATGAGCAACCTCAGAGGGTTGAAAAATTGTAATCACTTTGTGATGATTCGCGCAAGATTTGGCGTGACTTTTGAGTTTGCAGCTGAGTGATCAAGGCTATCTGAGCTAGGTGAATACATTCATGACGAGCCAGACATAGTTGAGAGCTCCACGGCGGGGTGTGACAATACTATTTGTCGTTGGAAGAGGATTCCTAACACAAGATTTGTGTAAAGGGGAGGCCAAGTGCAACGGGCGATTTCTCTTTATGTACGGCTATGACGCTGCGGTTGAATACATCGGGTTAGGACTCAAAAAATCACCGTGCTCATCCCATCGACAAAACTTTGGCAGTCTCGACAAGCATATTTTTGAGCGCATGGTCGATAGAACCTCCCTTTTCGGGAGATTCGCTGCGCAGAACCGTTTATTTGAGTGTTCATAAGAGGACCTCGGTGCTAGTATGCTTCGAGGAGCAGGAACTTTAAGTGTAATCGGGGGAGTCAGACTCCAAGCGCATGGGCTATTCGTTAACTTTTGCGCGGTTTCGAAAGATTCGCTAGAAGTATAAACCGCAGTGTGTTTAAAGCTTACTGAGAAAGGGTGTAGCGAGTAAGTGTTGCGATATTTCCTAAATGTACCTCAAAGTTCTGGCACGAATACATCAGACCATGCTACGATTGGTCGCAGATACAGTGCACATTAGTGTAACTGTATTAAACAACGTATCGGTGCCGATCATGTTTTAGAACGTCGCTGTAGAGAGGTTTGTGGCAGACTTGGGCATATCGGACAACAAAGGCATCTCCGTTTTGAGATATGGTAAAGCGTATGTATTGAGTGCAACTTTCAACAGCATGTCTATGTACTGTCGAATCAACCGAGCTTAATCCATAATTAGTGACGTGAGGGCTCTTGATTTTACTTCTTATTGGATCATAGGGTTTTGTGTTTTCGCTAACACGGACTCTTTGAGCTGAATTTTCTTCTGTGTAAAGCGCATGGCAGCTCCGTTTCAGGGTGGGATCAAGGGCATCCATAGGACGCAAATGCTAGATCATCTCTGAACTCTGGTACTCTATACTGCTCGAGTGAAAGTATAACACCTTGTTCGACGCATGATATATGGCGAGAATGCTAAGTGATCGTAACCATCACTACGGTCCTGAAGCTACTTCTAGATCATGATACTTCACCACGGTATTGCAGGTCAATGAGTACTCAAAGGACAGCAGCGCAATGTCTACGTATACCGCGTATCAGCGGCGGTCGATGATGGCATATTGCAGAAAAGTTACTATGGCGTCACCACTTTCGATACTGACTATATCAACATAAATTACTAGCGGTACGCCTAGTCATGGCGCCGCCAATTTGGGAATCCACTTTATTTTTTCTATTGTGGTACAAACAGTTCGCTACAGAAAAATTTCTAGAGGTTTTTTTCCGGGGTCCTATATTCGTAATATCAGTAGACAAATATGAAGAAGTATAATTGGACGATACCCAAAAATACATTGTGGTGCTGGTACCAATAGTCGGGTACATCACCTTAGCGCATAAGCAAAACGATCGGCATATGCAAGTGTCTGCTTCAGTATTGGAGCTGCTTTAAAAGCATTGAGCATTTGTTGCGTTGCTTGGTTTGTTAGACTTTAGATCTTGATGCTCTTGCAACGTTTCGTGGTGATGCTATTCTCGCTCTGGATGCAGCTTGATCGTGTCAAGTACAAGAAGTGGCTTTTGCTTGTGTGTATTTGCTTTTACTTGGGTCTGCGCTCCACACAGAAGGATCCGGTAGTTGGAAAGCCGCGCGATGTGTTTATTAATAAAATGGGTACCAAGACTACCGACGATAGCATCTCCATGGGGTTTACACCTGTATTAGCACCTTGGACTAATGCCAGCTTTGAGTGCGTGGGCTGGAAACGTATTCAATCGTGTAAGAAAGAAAAATCAGAAGACGAGACAGAGATGCCGGTTGATCCAGAGAAAGATTTTCTTGGATGTTCCGAGAAAATTGAAACCCAAATGGCGGGCTACTGCATCGTTAGGAATCGCACGTCTGGGGACTTATACAAACTGATGGTTAGCGGCTGTGACTCGCTTCCAACGGGGTACCATTACTCGTGCGATATGGCTCGTGATTTTTCAGAATATGGATATCATTCGGTAGACTATGAACATACGCCAGTAGCACCAACATTGGCTTTGCCATACGTGGCGACGAGCAAGCGGCAACCCACAAATGGCGTGTTAATGATTATATACGACCGTGTGTTACCATCGGCGTATGCTACTATTCGAATGTTACGTGTGCAAGGTTGTGAATTACCAGTAGAGCTGTGGTATCGCCCAGATGAAATGTCGATCGACAATCCTATTGTTTACAAGCTTTTGTCCGACTTTAATGTGCGGATGCGACCAATTTTTGATCGTCGAGCTATGGGATTTCATGTTAAGCCCTACGCAGTATATTATAGCAATTTCGACAATGTGTTGCTACTGGACGCAGATAATCTGCCAGCTAAAGACCCAACATATTTGTTTGAGGAGCCTGAATTTTTGCGCACAGGCGCCATCTTCTGGCCTGATTATTGGCAGCCCTCGAATTCGCTATTTCAGCTGTCAAACACAAGTCTACTATGGCAGTTAACGGGGGTAAATTATGTCGACATGTTCGAGCAGGAGAGTGGGCAAGTGCTGATAGATCGCCTGCGTAGCAAACGTGCGTTAGATAAGCTTATGTTTTACTCCACACATCAACCTCGATTACTTGAGCAATTGCATCTTATATGGGGTGATAAGGATTTGTTCCGACTTGCATGGTTGAATACCAGTCAACCATTCCATTTTATCAAGTATCCACCCGCAGTTGGTGGTCTCGATTTGCAAAAGGATAAAGGTGTATTTTGTGGTCTCGCCATGATTCAACACGATGTACAAGGAAATCTTGTGTTTTTCCATCGAAACTCTATCAAGCTTGATGGCAGACCTGATCAGCCACGCATTATGAGCCATATCCAAGAATATTCGCTCGAAGGAAACCCGCGTGACTATCGCATTTTTCAGGCTGTGCATGCGCACAAAGAGTGCTGCTATTACATTGGCACGGATACACTGGCAGATGGGCGACCAGCGACACAGGTCACACCCATTGACTCGACTATATACGTATCAATTGAAGATCTAGCGATTCAATTTTCCATCGAGGCACGACAACTCCTGATTGATGACGCGATGGCTACTGACCTTGGATTACTTTCTATGCGTGTGCAGTACATTGTGGCGCTGTTTTTATTAGTCTATGTAATGGCCATCATTACGTTTGTATGGTGTAAGGGTCGTCCTGCAAGGGAACGATTGCCTAGTCGTTGGAAACCCATGGAGTCTAAGGAAAGCTAGTGGTAGCGCATGTGTTGACCCTTTTGCGGTCCCTTCTGTTTATATTGCGCATTATGAATATATGCAGGTAAACAAAAACATGCAGTATGATATAAGAATAAAAAGACACTCGTAACGTAGGTTGAAGCTACTCTTGACCTATTCCGCAAAGTTTCTAAGCATCTCGTGGTGGTATAGCTATGCAGACCGTATTGCGTGCACGAGGCCGCGCTTTGGTTGTAGCTCGACCACCACGTCCATCGCGTTCAGTATCTGCGGCAATCGGGTCTTCATGTTCATGGCTGCAGCTGCAAGGTACACAACGCGGAGTTTTTTCGACATCTTCAAGTTCATCTTTGTCAGGTCAGAATTTTGCTCTTTCGATCTTTAAGGGTGAGACACAACGTCAGCTATGGATTCGATTAGCACTAGCGATAGTTGGTGTGGCAGTTGCAGTCACGGAGAACACTGCAGATGCAAAGGAATTGGTAGGCGATGGAAAGGAAGATCCTAAACAATTACCAACGATGACCGATGAGCACCACGATAACGTTATAGCTACCGAGCAAAATGATGGCAAAAAACTTACGTTACGAAAACGAAAGACAATTTTGCGAGATGGCAAGATGGTGGTAAGCACAGCTGCCGTGCGAGGAGATCGTCCCTACATGGAAGACACGTCGTATGTCTCTTCGTGCAAGCGGTTTGCTGCGGTTTATGATGGTCATGGAGGCTCGGCAGTCTCGCAGTATCTTCGTAATCAACTTTATTCCATGATCTCACCCGAGCTTTCACATTTGGATCAGGAAATTTTAGCGGAAAATAAAGAAGAAAACAATGTGAAGGGAAAGCTGAGTCGACGTCAAAAGATAGCAACGATGTTACATGACGCTATACATAAATTGGATCAAGATGTAATTGCAAAGAGTGAGTGGAAATTTCAAGGCTCAACCGCTGTTGGAGTGCTTTTATTTGATGATGTACTATACTCGCTGAATGTGGGAGACAGTCGTGCGGTATTATGCCGAGCTGGAAACGCTGTCGAACTAACTCGAGATCATAAACCAAATGACCCTCAAGAACGCGCTAGGATCGAGTCTCTGGGTGGCCGTGTACAATGGTTTGGCTATGTTGATGCTCAAGGCGAACCAATTGAACCATACGGAGCATATCGAGTTAATGGCAATTTAGCAGTGGCCCGAGCTATAGGTGACCGCGACTCTCGTCCATTTGTGAATGGAGAGGCTGAAATCCGCCAGTACGACATCGAGTACGATAAAGACGAGTTCATTGTGATCGCGTCGGACGGACTTTGGGATGTTTTTACCAGTAGCGAGGTGATTGAATTTGTGCATGATGTTATGAGTGGCGAGTTGGGCGGGCGTGAGGCCTGGAGCAGTGGTGGTCACAGTGACACTCGTGTGCCCATTTTCGAATGGTCTCAGCAATATACTAGAGATCGGTCGATGATTAAAGCGGCACGTAGGCGACGGAAGGTACAGATCGCTAATTATCTGGTGCAAGAGGCACTTTTTCGCGGAACTTCTGACAATGTCTCTGTTGTCGTGGTGTGGCTGCGCTAAACTGTTGCTGTCAAAGATGTACTGCCTGTGACGTATTCTGTGGATGCTTTTCTTACTACTCTTAGTTATACGGTAAAATTTTGACGATCTTTAAGAAAAAAAAGCATTTCTCACAACCGGCAGCGAAGAAAAGCGCCAAACTTTCTGCCGTAAGGTATCTGCAATGAACTCTCAAATTCTATATACAAGCAATCAACTTGAACAGTATCAGTGCAAGCAGCAATGTCGACAACATTGACAAATAAAATCTTCTCCGTCTAACTCATTGCAAGCATTACATTGACAAGCAGCAGCTCCTTTTTTCGAATCGAAGCAGGTTACCACCAGCGACCGTAACCACATTTATCTATTTCTGTCTTCCAATTATCAAGAGCAGCTTTACGAAAGTGATGGATGCTACTTGTGTGTATCACATTTTTAGTGAAGTAGAGTACGAGGTCAATTTCTGTCGAGATAAACAAGCGCTATCGCAGATGCAAATAATTTTCTAGCGTTACCGTAAGGCTTCTTTGCTTTTCATGTGACTCAAGTATAAATGTAATGGTATTACTCAGCATGAAATTGCCTCACTTATATGAAACACCCTCTTAAACCGCCACATTTGACGGTCAAATTCTGCACCTACCAATTGCTACCTTGCGCTTATTCATCGTGTAAATAACGCGATACTTCCATTCGAGCGCGTTTCTTATTAAAATTTGTAAAGAAGCCTGGCCGATGGCGACGAGGTATACGGAATTGGTGGAACTGTAACATAATCGAATTTGTTACGTAGACGTATATGTAAAAGGCGTGGATGTGAAAGATGGTAAACATGGTTGGATATAAGAGAAAACAATTGACGTATTACTGACTAGCACATTACAATTCAATATTCTATCTACACATACATCAAGTTACAATTATCGGGTCACAACAAAATTCCGCTTCTTTCCTTCACAATCTGGAGTCGTTGGGACTTGACTTCCTGGAGCAGGAAACACAGTAGCGACAGTTTTCCAAGGTGAATTCACCAGAGCTGGATGAATTGAGGCAGGAGTAACGGGAGTTGGATTGATTGAGGCAGGAGTAACCGGAGTTGGATTGATTGAGGCAGGAGTAACCGGAGCTGGAATATCCGACGACGGAGTTACTGAAATGGGAACTTTTGTGGTATTTTGTTGGACTGGAGTTTCCGTGGCGCGAGATTTTGTGAAAAAGCTCTTCATAGAAAAACCACCAGAAGATGGAGATGCAAATGTGGTAGGATAACCAGTCGAGGGAGGACTATAGCTTTGCGAGGTGCTGTCATTTTCATCGTTAGTTGACTGGGTTTCCTCTTGAGTTTGTTCAGTTGATTGTGATGTACTGGGGCTTCCGTTTTCGCAGATTTCAGACTCTCCGGCAGCAAAGTCCTGCGTCCAATAGTGTCCGTATGTGCTTTTAGCATTGTAAACATATGAAGTGCCAAACATTGTGTAGTCAGCACCCAAGATATTGGCGCGATGGCCTGCAGAATTCATCCAAGATTCCATAACTGAGGCGACATCCTCTTGACCGGCGGCAACGTTTTCTGCCACTGCATTCCATGAATACCCTGCATCGGTGATACGGCTCGACAAAGTGGATCCATCCGAACCTTCATGACCCATGAAATTGTTTTCGGCCATGTCCTTCGAATGACGAGCTGCTGCGTTTGCCAGCTTCTGGTTCGTGCACAAAGCCGATAAACCCGCTTTAGCTCGCTCAGCATTCACTGCATCGAGCATCTGTTGGTAGTAGCCATCGTAGCTTGAGTAAGTTTGCAACTTTCGTGGTGTTCGCAGATTGTTTTCAGCAGACGAAGATGTAGTAGAGAGTGCGAGAACGAGGCCAAACGTATAGCGAGCAATAGACATCATGGTCAATTGTGGAAGTTGGTTATTGTGGCAAGTGTTGCTTTGGATTGCAATTGAAATGTGAGTATTTTTACCCGAACTCGTCATGCGCGATAAAATGGTGGGAAAACCATATGCAAATGGCCGAGGAGACGTACAAGTGTGCTATAGTACGGATTCGGCGCCCCAAGAGCGGCATATTGTTTGTCCATCTGACCAGCAAGTTGCGAAAGAAAGTGCTTTTTCAACCAGCTGGACGACTATGTTTTCATAAACTTTCTGGATGACTGAAGCAATAGCGTAAGGTTTTGAGAATTTTATTGTAAAAGAGGTGTAACTTTAGAGCATCTGAGACTCATTCCACTTAAATCGATAGTATGGTAAGTATGTAGTTCTGAGTTGATTCATTTCACAGTCCAGAAAGTTGGACGACGCACTGGAATCATCCTGATGGTCGGAAAAGCTCTTTTTGTTACTAAAATGAAAAGATCCTTGCGAAATATGAATTATAAATTATAGTAAAACTTAAACCTGTAATTCCGCGCCACGTCTAGGGTGCCAAAGTCGTCAGTGATTTTCTGATAGCATTGGATGGCCAGCAAAGTCAAAAGGATGACGTGATTTACATATTTCTTAGTACAATAGAATCATCTGTTGTTATTTTGTGGAGTGTTCAACAAATTTCTTTTTTATTGTTATAAGCGAGCCGCTAATGTAAAAATTGTGAGAGATAAAGACAATAGATTATGGCCAAAGTGAGCTTTGCACCGATGCTTTTGGTTTCTAAAATTTGGAGCTTGTCATGAAAGTTTGTCAAGCCATAAATTGCTCTTCTCTATAGACTTGTAAAGGGGTCCGGTACTTCAAGTACGTGCGAGAGTAGATGAATAACAAACAGACATCGTACTCTATAGTGTGGTGAGTTGAATGAATATTGCGCATACCCTGTAAAGCTTTATAAAGTGCACATGCCGTGATGCATGAAACGACTTTTTTATCAAACATCTTACAACTTTATGTATCGCTGTCAGCATCACTACCTAGTACAAGAAATTATAAAAAAATCTGAAAGCAAATATCGCCGTTTTCCTGACACTTTTCGCAAAGAACTAGTCGTTGGAATAACAATTACCTGACACAATTTTGACCGTCGACTGTTCTTAAACTGATCTACAAGCCCCGATACCTCAAGCGGATGATAGGTGCACTTGATTCTCTCCTTATCAATTTGTTTCCTGCAGTCTGATTTAATGTCAACGCTTCAACATTTATCTGCACAGAATCAAGTAATTCATCACCACGTCAATTCATAACTGAGGTGGACACTGCCATGAATGAGGTGGACACTGCCATGAATACTACAACACCCATCGCACAATCTCAAAATAGATTTAAAAGCAGCTTTGCTAGCCCCGCGAAGACTTTCTCTACATGAACATCGATTTCATGTCAAGTTAGGAAACGGCAAAATTACTCGAAAAAAAGTTCTATTCTCCATCCATGTACTATACAAATTAAGATCCAAAGATATTGCGCTAGTCTTCATAGCGTAATAAAAGTAAAGGTAGTTAGTTGTTTTAGATTTAGAGCGGGACAATATCGTCACATTGTGCGTCTCAACAGGGTTCATATGTTGGGTACGTTGCGAAGTGTTTTAATTGTGCGGAAAGAAATGAAAAATATGTAAAGGTTTTCGCAGTAGTAGGCAATTTATGAAGTGTCAATATTTTTGATCTTTATTTCGCTCAGTTCCTGTCTACCCCAAGTCGATTCTTCTATTTACCAGGTATGCAACAGGGTTGCCGTGCATCTGCAACGAGAAAGTTTTATCTAACGAGTCCACAGTAATATATGCACAGAGATTAAGTTCGTATATCTCACAGAAGTGTAGCAACAAATCTAATCACCTAAAATTCATTCGACTATGCTTTGTCTTAAGGAGTCCGCGCTAACAACGCACAGAAGTCGGGGTTCGTATGATTCTACCAGAGGTCGAGCCTCTACCGTGACTAAGAATACATGAATTTCATTATTTAAATCAATGCTATATATACGCTTTCTATCGCATCCCAAAACTATCTTGATTGTCTAATGTGCGACTAGCTGCAACAGACCTCTCCTGTCAATCATCTTTATAAATACATCGGTACTAATTACCTCACAATCAAACCAAAATACAATGTGAATTTCATGTGTAAGCTGTGAGCTCACAAGATTACAGTACTTGCAAAAACATTCTCTCCCACTAACATGTGGACTGCGCTGGGGCACGCAATCGAAATAATTGGCATTAGAACAATTGCGAGCCCCAGCGCGGCCCACATCTCTGTGAATTTTACGACAATTCGCAAACAACCGCTCTGTCCATACACTCTACCATACCTGGTCCTCGGCAGTACGTCTAAGTACACTCTTTGCACTTTACCGTACCGGTTCCTCGAAACATTCTTCCACTGAAGGATCCCCGCGAACAAAATGGCCCGAGAAATGGCGCTGTTATCGCAACCGACACTGTGGGGATCTTGAGATGTTCTCCTATCGAAATGACTGTAGTGACTTTCCGAGACAAGACGAATCACTTCCACTCTCACCCGAAGTCATACGACCTGGCAGTTCAAAGAGGAGAAGGGGATCATGGCCTTCAGCTTCCCCTCTAAGCGAGTTTTGTTCTCAGTTTCCTCTATAATTGGTGGGATGTGATGGGATCTTATGCCGTTGGACTCACGACGATGCTCAACTCGTCACCGATGAACTAAATCTGACTCAAAGAGCCCGACATGCTTTCCAGCAAGCGCGATAGTCCGGCCGACTCTTGCTCAAATCATATTGCCGCAAAAAAAAAATACAGTCTGGAGTCGATTGTTGCAGAGATTCGACAATCATACACGCGGATGCTTGTACACCGTCCACTCACATGAAGAGCAAAACGAGCGCTTTCTCAGCTAATAGTTCATCATTCAAAAAAACGCCTGTGTGGAGCAACAGCGGTTTGGAAAAGGCTTACCTGTATGAGGATGTTCCTTAATTAGATGAAGCTAGCGAGAGTGTCGCTGAGTATGCGAGCACAATGTAGAGAAAACACACTGTCTTACCTGCCTTAAGTTTGCATAAGCCAGTTTCAGTGAAGCAGACGCTTGGCTTGAGCACAACCTCATGTCTGACTCTGCGAAATCGAAATATCGACGCGGGCGTCGAGGAGAACCCCATCGCATCTAGCCTGAGCTGTTGCAGTCCCAATCGTCCCCGCGAAACTACAGTAAAAGCGATCGACTAAGGATCGTACAGTACAATTTCGGTTCGCACTCACAGGTGGAAAACGCGCTAAGACAGACCTTTTTCTTCATATAAATATAAAGGCAGAGGGTTTGCCAGATCTTTAGAGCCCTAGAAGTCAACGCAATTAGCGAGAGTGGTGTATTGACTTCGATTTGCTTTCGAATGTTAGTATTCTTTAACACCACCAGATACATTTACAAGCCCTGCTTTACCAGTCAGCCCACCGAACGTTCCATGTGAAAGTGGGCCTCCGCTTGCCCACTAAGCAGTGCCGACAGAAGTCGACCCCTATGCTACCAGCAATGATCTATTTCGCTTTTGGAGGTACACCGGCTCTCCCCGAAAGTCGCTACGTGCGTCCAAACCTGTGATGAACAGGATCTTGGATTTTGCCCATGTGTATATTCGACGCACTGCCTTGCTTGAGGCACTCATGCTTACGTCGTTACTTTAGAGCAGACATTAGCTCTACTACAGAGGATGGTGCAAACGATGCTACATCGACATCATAGTGCATCAAAGCTGGCTAAATCGCGAAAACGGTAAAAGGGTACGTCTTCAGTTAAACCACGTCAAACACTTTTATGCTTGCATTATTTATGGGATTTGAAGTGTATAAGCATTTTTGCTACCACCGTGTGAGGTAAATTGTATACACTGCATGTGTAGTCAGGCATTTTGTCATCAACGTAATACGTTTTCCCACATCTTTTCGTCTGGGTTCTCCCCTGCCTTTGGCATCAGCGTGCTTCTTTTGGATCCTGGCTCTCAACCAAAGCGTCACGCACCCTGCGAATGACACACAATACTATTGAAATAGAATCACTGCTTTTGCTACAAAGTATAGCCGCGCTGATATCAGCAAGGCGTAACAAGATCAGCAACCCCTCCCTCAAGATAATCTGATCTACATGTGGTGGTATCAGTGTCTGCCAAACCATTTATCAAAATTAGGTATAGCCCGCCGAGACCTGATCTGCATTTTTCAGTCAAATGCGAAATTCGTCGAAGGAACACGCCTCAGCACCGCTGCTACTCTGCGCAAGTGATAAGGTATATCTTCTAGATCGCGATTTTGCGCTCAGACTTACCATCTGGTAAAAGATAGTTACCAGCTGACATGTTTAATCTTAAGCGTACAACCGCGAACAATGCTCGCCATTAAACTGCTATAGAGCGCAAATCTTTATCTATTAACATTGCTCTTAGCAAGCTAAATTGTTGAAACAATAAGCGGGGAATGTTTTAATCGATTGCACTATCGTTGACAGTAGCAAGGCGAGCCATCAAGCTTAGTGAGACTACGAGGACAACAATGCCGGTATGATCAGACACTACCATTCAATTTACCAAAGATAAAATCTGTTTCAATGATTTTCCAACACCGCCCAGACCGACAGGCTGATAAAAGATTCCAGCGCATGCGGCGATGGGTATGCCTACCAACACGCATATGTGCTTACTACTTATACACGTCTAGCCGCCGCTTCGTATAGCTCGCCAAGCGGTGATGCTTTTCCTGCCCGAGTCGGCCACCCGAAAGTGATATCATGTGCCTTGTAGTGCATTTCGAACTTTGGATTCTCGTCATCAATCTCCACTATACGCTGAGTATCATGTAGGTTAGTGCTTTGATACAACAAGCGTTGAAACAAGGACTAGCGATGCAAATATTGAGCTGAACGCTTTGGTGAAGCAACAATCAAGCTCTAAGCTCCTTTCTTCGAAAAAACAGAGATGCAACACAAGTGGCGTCTGACTCGTCTAACATTATCAATTGTTGACGTTACAATTGTGACTTGCGCGATATTTAAGGCCGGGGCGGCTCAAAAGAGCTCCCATCACAATATGATGACGATCAGGTTTATACCTTATCTGTAAGAGGGTGCTGTTTATAACTAGGCCCGCAGAAAATAGAACACACACGCGTGTGCTACGAGGGAGCAATTTCTGACGTGGGGGGAGAAGGACAGTCCCGACATGAAGGGAAAAGAAAGGACTTGATACCTTGAAAGTATATTTGTAGCTGAATTGGAATGAGTTACCTAGACACATGCAAAAGCCCTTAGGGGCCCCAAGAGGTTTCACTAATACGACCTTGGTTTACTGACTTATATAGCAAGGGTGTACTGAGGTTAAACTTTAGATTCATCTGATGCAAGATCTTGGGTGTACGGAGCTTGGACTTCTAAAGCTTGAATTCATCTTTCGTGGAAAGTACCCAGCAGAAGTGACTGGCTTACGCCACCCACTTCTAAAGACAGAGACATGTCGGTCTCTTCATCTGAACAGTGTTGAAGTCAGCAAAGTTCGTCATCCTGAAGTCAGCAAGGTTCGTCACTATGACGTGATCAAGGATCATAAAACAGTATCAGGTTGAGGTACAACCAGACCAGAACCAACATCAGGTTGAGGTTATAGAAGGTTAGGCTCAAGTTCACGTAGCAACCAGTCATTCCAGACAGCATAAGTAGGAGTCAATCACTTTCCATTTTCCACTCTCCGACAACAGTCTCCTTCTGATTCTCTCCACTCTCGAAATTTGAGAGGTTATGAGCCCAACAACCAATGATGCAAGCGACATACTCCGCGAAGACAACTACTTCGTGTGGGAGTTTAACGCACGAATGAAAC
>NW_020189511.1:391105-394076 GCF_900000015.1 Plasmopara halstedii
CGGTACTTTTGAGTCAGCACTACCGTGTGACAGGTTCACCATACAGAGCAGCGAAGGTCCACGGTAAAGTGGCGAGAAAGATAAATCAGTGGCGAACGGAGTGACTGCGGTAGTCCCAGAGGTTATAAATCTCCTCTCACCAACTCCTGCAGAAGCGCTTTTAGAGCCAGACCAGATGATATGTACAAGAAATCATAGACAGTGAAGTTAGTGAAATGGTATGACTGATACTGGAGTCGGGGCAAAGCTCATTATCAATCTTAGAAGTAGTGGTTAAAGACAATCGCCGAGCACTGGGTCCAAGGAGTGACATAGCTATTTCGCAAATATTTTCAATCCTTTCACGACCTAGCACCACGCATGTTACTCTGCATGACGAATTGCGCAATGGATTGACCTGGTTCTCAAAACATAATTTGCGTGTGGGACCCTAACCAAAGGGCAGTATTACGGCAGCTAAAATTGCGTCAGCGACAACAGTCAAGGGAGCGGTGTAATTTTCTACTGTACAAAGCATGAAGCGGGTATGGTGAGAGAGAGTATATATCACCACTAAACACCGTCGTCCTGTATCCGAGAACCTAATGACATGTAGTAATACGTGTTTGCATATAATAAGGTAATGAACAATGGTAATTGAAGATTGGCCAGTGCCCATAGATTATAAAGCCTTGGTCTGTCTAATAATTTATATGAATACAAAAAAGGATTTGGAGATTGGCAGAAAAGGCAGATACCATCACTGTAAAAGTGTCAAATTTCTGGATTATACTACTTCAAATCTGCCAATTCATGTCATCCATAAAGCTTCAGCGTTTGCCTTGCGATGCGCTATCGTCGACCGATTGGGCCATTGATATATGAACATGTACGCTCCTCGCTTTTGGTTTTCCTCAGCTAAAAGCGGCGAAAAAAGCTTAAGTGTTCAAAATAGGAATCTTATTGCAGTGAGTATGCTTATGTCAAATTCAGGATGCACTTACTTGTTTTTAAACCGTTTGTGGTCGACGCAGATCATATGTCGTAGCGCACAATGATGTCGTCCCCATTGAACGGCAAGATGGTTATTCTTTATGCCGTGTGTACATTTGTAGTACGTAGACTTGATATGGTAGTCTACGAGCTTTATTATTACGGGTGGGTAAGACTACAAGCTGTTATATCTCACGACGTCAATAAACGAGGCGAGACGTATAGCGTACGGGTCAGACGCAACATGTGTTGAGATGTGATAAGGTTTGGAGAGCGAAAAAATGGAAAATAGATCAAAATGCGCGGTTGCACGTCTACACTGCTATTCTTTATCACAAAACCTCTTGTATTACAGCATTGATCTATATTATACTCAAGGAGTAATGTTTCTTTATGGCGATGACTTCAAGTACAGAATACTGCACGAGATACGCAATACCTTTATGGTGACCTCCTTGGTAGAGAAAAGATTACCGGTTCAGTGAGTAATATGTATTGATGGCCTAAAATGTACAGTTGGGCAAGCACATATCACAAACTTGTGATTGTGTCAACATGTCAAACCTTCGCCGCATACAGCAAGCCTGCCGGTTCGGCAAATTGTTGGCAGTCCATCAATATGAATTTATTTTTTGGAACTTTTTTTGCGATATGCGGCTGGTAATGCCGGCATCGTAGGATTTGTCAATCGTTTGAACATGATAGTTAATCTCGGCGCTGCCAGCAATAGTGTAGGTGGTATAAATGTAGCAAATTGGTTTCTTGACAGCGTGTTAAGCCATCATCGCTTCCTTTTGGTCATTGTGTTGGGTAGAGATCTGCTCTTTACAGTAACATTTGTTTAATATTGTTAGGCATTACTGACCACCCGCAAGACAATAGAGAGACGAAACGCGAGGACTGCGTTGTGTCGAATTCACGCCGAAGCACTTTTGACGAGAATCCGAGGAATTGGAGCGAAGTGCTTCCACTTATTGAGTTCGGCTAAATATCGAGGGACATCTACTAACAGAATTTACCTCATTCCATTATGTGGTAAATAGCCGGGTGCCTCTGTTGAGCTTCTTTACGATTTTGGCAAGCAAGGAATTTAAGAGCTCAGACGCCTCTTTATCTATGCAAGTGATTACCACCATACCTTCCTCAAAAGCTTGCTGTATATCATAATCGTTTGCATGGCACGTAACGTGTAGTTTCACTTGATAACGGGAATCGTGAGTATAGAATACCAATTGGGGCTAGTGAAACCTTTTTGAAAGACCAGCCCATAAGCGAAAGTATACACTGCTATAAGTATTGACGGCTCCGCATGTATGGCGTGTAACCACATGTGTACGCACGTGTGAAACGTGTCAATATATTAAGTCTTCGCCGCATGCGGCAGCACTTTTGGCCAACGTGCCGGTTCCGTAAGAGTGTTGGCAGTCCATGTCTATTAGCTTTAGAGACGCGTTCGGTAATACCGGGACTGTGGTCCTGTGGACTAATTGAGAGATTCAGTCGTTGGCTATCTCAAATAGATAATCAGGCCAAGTGCGTTGATGGTGTTGTAGCGAACACCCTTCAGAACGCTTGTGCGGATAGACCACGTTGTTGGAAGGAGGCATTCCACTTGCATTTGCGTCTTACAAAGCAACACATGCCTCTATCGGCTATACCCGTTTCTCCGTAGCTGTTTGAGAAACCCCCAAATGCCTTTGGTACCACCACAAAGTGGCTTAGGTCTGGTGGAGGAGGGGACTTTGATCGAACACGACTTGCTGCCACGAGACCGAATGCATTGTAGCAAAATCAGTAAATCTGTTTTAGCGTCACATGCAGGGTGTTTGATAATCTGACGGAGAACCAAAACCGACGAGAGCAAATTGCCGGTGCCTGACTGCAGCGGGGCCGCCGTAGCTCTTTCGCTTAGAGGAAGCTAAGCTAACGTCGGCGACCTTCGTAGAACCAGAATGAGTGTAGCGGATCGCAATTTGATTACTTCAAGAGTAACCACAAG
>NW_020189511.1:394086-418214 GCF_900000015.1 Plasmopara halstedii
AAAAAAGAGTTGATTTGAGCCAAAGTCATACTTGTGTTTTTTGGCAAATAGCTTAGTGCCGCGCATACACTCGAGCACCAATCAGAGGCATATAATGTGGTTCTTTACATCCCATTTCCTCGGTCCGGCGTGGCTATGTCAAAATTGGTTTGTTCATAACCTAAATGCGGCCTGAACAGCTGTGCCGCCAGACAATTGTGTCACTTGCACATTTGACAGTCCCTGTGGCATAATCGGTCCATCCAAGGAAGAAACTACCACTGTGAAAGGATATCGCTGACGCCACCATTGGTGACCTTACTACCTCTCGAATCCCTAAACATACCACCAAGGACAAATCTTCGAGCTGCATAACAGCTACTGCCAGAGTAGCGCGGAAAGGATCACAATATTTTTACTCCCGCGGTCGCTCCGCCCACGAGTAATTTTTTTTGCTTCTGCCTGGTGGAACTTCGCCACCCCGCATGTTGAGCCCTTCATCCAGTTGTGCAGTCCAGTAATACCGCCATATCGTGCTTAAGATGAATTATTTATCTATTTTTTCAGGTCTCACCCTTTAACTCGCGACTGACATTTGCCCGTGAATTTACCGTCCAGGCACAAAAGAGTGCGACTCCCAGTCCATTCCATACCTCACGACCCTAACGCATAAAACCGTGCACACCATTTTTACCGTCCCGCCAGATTTATACTCTGGCGACCAAGACATTGAGTCGCCCCTTTCCTTATCAACAACGATATATTCGAAATGCAGTGACAAACAGTTGGTCGACTCTTACTTTTCCCGAGACGTAAACTCCCTGTTGCTTCTGTCTTCCGAGCTCTGCTCCAGGCATTGCCAAAGCTAGCAACCGTCCCCGGGCAAGCGATCACCTATTTAAAACTTTATCGCATGACTCGGTTGTCAGTTTGACGACAATCATCATCAAGTGCAAGAGGGATGTTGCACAGACGCAGCTTTGACTTAAAGAGTCCGCGTATACAGCGCACAGAGGTTGGGTTCGTACGCTCTACCCTGAATCAGAACCGAGAGCCTTTTAAGAAACCTCGTGTAAAGTTTGCTCTGCTATTTCACGAGTGACTTATTTTATGATGATCTCTGTTTAAATTAATCTATTCTACTACACAATGAAACTTATAATTTTAATGCGCTAACAGCCCACACAAAACAAGTCCTCTCTTTACAATATAACAGCTGTGCAACCTGATAAAGTTCTATCTTTCAAGCGGTGAAAAGTAATACAGATGCTTCGATCTCGTGAGCATGTATAATGGAATTTTACATTTCATTGGACTTTTTTTGACATCTTCAAAAAGAGTGCATTTGTAACGTGCGCGTACACAATAGTGTTGTACATATCTCGAAAATATAAAAAGTGCGAGCGCGATACGGTATAGTGGTGTAATATCATAACCTTGATTTGAGCTGATCTTACTAACGCTTCTTCACGGTTCATATGTAAAATGTGCCACAGAAATTCCGTTGCAATGAAACACACTTACGCAACATCATGACACGTCGCTTTTGTGTTGACTGCGTGCGAGATTCTCCTATCTAGCAACATTCTACCTTGGCGAGTAGTACTAATGTGCCATCTGTAATAGTACCACTGCTGACCAAATTTTTCTCTTTTTTTTTCAAGCGCATCAAGCCAAATCTGGCCACTTAATTGTAGAGAGCTCCAACATTAGAAAGCAGCACACTCGAGATAAATCGTTATCAAAACTACCTCTACTCGACGGAGGACCTTCCAACATTTAGTGCAGTAGGAATTTCGAGAAGAAAGGGTAATCAAAAGTAAATGCACTCCACCGCATAGCGCCTTCTCCCGTGTTGATCCGAAACGCCAGACAATAAAGGCAAAGCGGTGAACCCATTAGCAAAGATATTACGGTTTCGTTGTTTTTTGTGGTCGCGAAGTTGTGAGGTTTCCGTCAGGGTATTGTGATGATCGAACTCCATAACTCGTCGCTCTAGTTTCACTTACCAATGTTGTACATGACGTCTTTACCGGTGCCCTTTTCACAAGGTAGAACGCGAAGTACTGTTGCAAATCCTCGTCTGTTGGTTAGCTTATGTAGTTGATGCAACTTGCACTCCTCGGCTGAGAGAGTTTGCTTGGTGGTGTATTTGTTGTTTGTGTATATATTGGTGATGGCTGAATGTAACAGAAAAACAAATGATTATTGCGTACAGAACTGACGTCTCATTCATGCTTGCATTAATGTTTGCTGAAAAAAAATTGAAGTAGCACTACTAAATAATCGTAAGCTTTATAAAAGGTTCAGCAAAGATACCGAATACCAAGCGTATCAGCTAATATCGATGTCAATTACGCTGCAATAGCGAGTTTCATCGCTGATTTGTGTGTGCTGACTCGTTAGCGGGCATTCTGAGCGTTTCGACTCAGCAGAACACTTGATAATAGTCTGCATTAAGAGTATCTTGACTTTTGGATAGCGTGCCTTGTCTCCGACTCTGGATAGCACACCGCCGAATTGTTGAGGCGACAAAAGGCTTGATCAACGATGCTAAGACGTCGCTACTTTATGTCCGCTAAAAGTCGACGGTGGTACGTAAATTTTCGATTGACGAGGCATTGATAATATGCACCACACATTTAATAATATGCGACAAACTTGATAACGGTCATTCACGCGTAGGTAGGTAGGTACACGATAGTGACACTTTATCTTATCCCGTAACTTTTGGTACCACCGAAGTCTATTCACGAAGCAGAAACGGTCATCTACTTAACTACCAATCTAACGTGTGCTTTGGATACGAGAACCACGTCAAAAACGAGGCTTGGGTGGTAAGAGTTGCGAGGGGTGCTATCACGCATACAGTCGACTCATTAACATTAGCAATGTTATGCGGCGTCTGCGCCGTTGCATGCAACAGTGCGATTTCAATTATATCGTTAAAATTCTCAATGTATACTGTATGGGAAGATTACCCTTATTGAGGAGTTAGAGATACAATATAGAGCTCAGACTACTTACAGTGGTCCACACTTCAGACGTCGTCACGCCGTTTTCTGGCAGATCCACGCCAAGAGCAACGATGCTGCGTCAGTCATCGTGACCAGCTCGCATTTCTAAGAGCCGTTGTACTTTTCGTCGAGTCAGTATATGACTCTTGAAACATGTATATCTATCGACACAGCCGCCATAGAGTCGAACCATTCGCCACGCTAAGGCACGTCAACACATCAAGTTGCTTCAGTAGTCCACCCTTTGCAAACTAAGTCCACATACAGTCGACAAGTCTAAAAACTGGCCCGATTTCGTACTTAAGCGATTTCACCTACTTTTTCCTTGTGTCAGTAATAAATAAGTTGCCAACCTGGTACTCTGCCTTGCTGATTGCCATGTCCAGTAGCAGCGGTAGCGTTGAGAGCCACATCACAGACGAAGAATATGGCATTATTGGACTACTTTATGCAAAACTGGTGGCGCAGGTTTTATCAACGCTTATGAGCGCCTTCGTAGGTACACGCCACGTGATGCAAGTCGTGGCTTTAAAGAAAGAGATACGTGCTCGACGCCAATTGCAGACGCCTATGCTAGCAGCTGCTGTTCATCGACTACAAAGCTGTGACGGAAGCGTTCCTACACCTCCTTCGCTGATGCATGTGACAGATGGCGTGCAATATTCCAGCCGGCAGAGCACCAGTGGTACACACTCCAGCGTATCGGATGAATACAGACGCAATCGCGAGGCTTCTTTTCTAGTTCGAGAGCGAGAAAATGCTCTGTACGCACCAATGGGTGGGCCAGATCTAATGACCAACGAGTGCGACGACGACCGACCCCGAGTGTCAGTGGCTTCAAGAATTTTACGCGTTATGTGTATTACCGACTTTGTCTTTTCGCTCACAGGTGCGGTTGTGACAGCCGTAGAAATCTGGTTACCCAGTGCAGGAGGCAGTTTTCAACTTACACTTTGGGCTCAAGCTCCACATTGGTGCTCACAGGTCGCTAGTTTTTGTTGGGTTGCTACCCTGGCACTTTACATTGCCAAGCATCGAAATCGAGCAAGTTTTGATGTGGCTATCGCTCACGCAATTATCTGGATGGTAGTTGTATTTTACTGGGTGCTTGAGCTCTATTCGAGCTACTACGAAACCAAGGCTTTTGTTCATGCCGCGATTGTCATCTGGAAAGTCATGGCTGTCGGCTGCTTTCTCATCACCACATTTTGCTGGATCAATTTCGCACGACGGTGGAAACAACAGGAACGAAGAAAAGGTGCTTACGTTGTGTCCAAGCTGGCGTCTTATACTTTGGCATTCTTCGTCTTTGTAGGTCCTATTGTACTGACAGACTTGGTCCTTGGACTTCACAGCTCAGGTGTTGTCATGGACACATGCTCCGTAATTTTAGCCATGTGGCCCTTTGTGAATGCAGTCATTTACCTCACCAAACCCACATTATGTCTGAAGCTCTTTCAGGCAGGGCCAAGCCGCAAAAATCCTCGCGGACAGTATGATTCCGCCGATCCACAAAACGGTAATGGCCACAATCGACCCAAAAGTCGACGCTTTATGGGTGCAGCCAATGGCACTGCTAACCCTGTAAATGGAGGTGGAACCACGGGGGACAGTGGGCAGAAACTCCTCATGTCGCCTTCGCATCATGAACTGAAGGGCCTAGAGATTGGTGATAAAATTGGTGAAGGAGTGGCCGTAGTGTACCTCGGTAAGTGGCGTGGCGCGAATGTCGCTGTTAAGATGAAGGCGGTTTTGGCTGCATTAGAGAGTGCGGCGGATGTTGTTGAATTCCAACACGCATGCAACGTTGAGATCCAGGCCGAAGCGGAAGTCATGCGCGGTTTGTGCCACCCAAATATTGTGCTTTTTATGGAAGCGGGATTTTATCGAGGGTCTATTTGTATTATATCTGAGTATTGCGCTCGTGGGTCCTTACGCGATGTACTGAAACAACAGACACCAGATGTCAAAAATCTTACTTGGCCGACAAAATTGCGTCTGGCACTGGGAATTTCACATGGAATCCAGTATCTGCATAATGCTAATCCGCCTATGATCCATCGAGACTTAAAGTCGCCGAATGTACTTGTAGACGACTCATGGCACGCTAAAATTGCGGACTTTGGTACTCTACGCTTTTCCGAGATCGTATCGTCGGCAGCGCAGCTCCAGGCATCGCAGATCAACCCCAAGAGCTCCGCTAAAGTTCCGGTTGTCGAGATGACCGGGCTTGTGGGTACGACGCGCTGGATGGCTCCTGAGGTGATGCGTGGTGAACGAATCTACACAAGCAAGGTGGACATTTATAGTCTCGCCCTCATACTGTGGGAACTCATTGAAGGCACGTTGCCATTTGAAAATACGCGATGGAACCACGAGGTAGAGGACTTTGTACTGCAAGGTGTGCGTCCCACCATCCGTGCTGATCTGTGCCCACTGCGTTGGAAATCGTTAATTGTGATGTGCTGGCAAGCGGACCCACATGAACGACCTACTATTCAGCAGGTTATCGCCAGCCTTCAGAAAATTGGGCGCGAGGAAGTGTGGGATCCGACAGGCCCTCGATTTACCGGTGTGAGTCAGCTGGGCACGTCCATGTACTCAACAATGTCGCAGTCAATGTCGCAGTCCATGTCGTCATCATACCACGGATCACCGACAAATGCAGGACCAATTGGCCGCAACTTTAGTCGACACCCTGCACTTGACGAGAACCATCCAAGCGAGCTTGTCTCGGAAACTGATACGTTTGCTGAAGAATTTTCATACGTTCCGACGCTTGAGTCACTCTCGTCTCCGGTCGTTTTAGGTGAATCCGATAATGGTATCACCAAGAGGTCCAAGCGGCCACCTCTGACTTCCCACGATGGCTCTATGGACTCTTCCGCTAGCAGCAGCATGACAAGCACAGGTATGAAAGACAGTAGCTACTATGGTGCGAGCATCGCCGGGTTTGACCCAGGCGCGGATTCTCTTAGCGTTGCCACCGTTCATAGCAGATCAAATGTAAACAGAAGCGGTAGGTCTATGAGCTCTCGAACGCGTAAAACCAAGAAAAGTCATCTCGATTGGCGACATCGCGCGATCACAATTCAAGAATTACAGTCAACGGATCTGACTGATGCATCACCCCACACATTTGTTGAGTCTTCGCCGAATGGGACTTCGTTTATCGTCAATATTTAACCGTTCACGTACAAGCTATGGGAACTAGGTGTAAAGCATATGACCTAACTAGCCTATAGCGGTTATTGCTAGTGTCGTAGTATTTAGTGCTCTTTACGTATTATGTTACATCCTTCGGTCACCAGTTATTTTCTCTTTTTCTTGCCACCGCCTTTTTTACCTTTCTTTATACTTCCAGTTCTATGTGAGCGATTGAGCTGCAGAAAAAGATTCTTGGGGAGTGAAGCATCGACCAAAAAAGATTGAAGCTGTGTGTTTTCCTAAAATATGCAAGATATTAGAAGAAAAGCAGAATCAAACGAAACACTTACAGGTGCAAGAGCGGGCAGTAAGATGCTGGCACCCTCAGGTTCGATTAAATTAAAGGTGAAGTCAACATGAGCCAAAGATTTGCATCGAATAAGAGCGTCTCGGAAAGCTGATAGCGCCTCAATATTCTGTGTGGAGCAACCTTACGTCAATTCTCAGGAAATTTAATCCACAAGTGATAAAATACATACATACATTTCGTATGCCGTTGTCTGACAAGTTGAGCTTTACCAGTCTTTGAGCACGTCCGAGTCCGAGCGAAAGGTGGTGCAGTCCACTATTTCCAATATTATTGCCATTCAATGACAATACTTCGATCGCACACGTTGGCAAGCTGATCAGCTGTGCAAGTTTAAAGCAGCTGCCTTGACCGATAGCACAATAATCAAGATGGAGTTGCTGCATATCGACATAAATAATCGTGACGTATTGTGGCGAAGGCGAGCTCTTTCAATGATAAGGAAAGCTCACCTTTAATATGTTGTTGATGAAAAGCCCGTCGACAAGCACGCTAAAGCCTGCATCGCCAATGTCAAGATTGTAGTCAAGATTTAAGGTTAACAAGCCGGGTGCTTTTTGTCGCGTTAACACTTCAGCTAGCGCTTTGCATCCATTCTCTCCAATGCCACAATCCAGCAACTCTAGGTACGAGATTTTAATACCTGAATTTGGTTGCAGCACACTTGCCTGAATTTTTTCTGTCAATGACCATACGAGTTAAAATGTGGACGATTAAGCATACGTACAAATGCCGCGGCACCCTCATTTCCGATGTTCTGCTTCCATATTCGAATGTATCGAAGTTGAGTATATGGTCCATTTGTGAATCCTGGGCCTATGCCGTGAACATGCTACCGTCAAGGAATTTCACTACCAAAGGTGTTATAATAATCGAATGACTATTATGGAAAGGATATCATGATAGCCAAAGCAAGGGCTCGAATGCCTCCTGGCCCGAGCGTTCCAATGCCTTCACCTTCTAGTATGAGCTAAAGGGCTTCAAATTAATCGCAAAGGCTTGATAATGTTTTCGCACTCACATTAATGAGCTCTTCGTCGTCCTCCTTGCCGCGTAATATATCGCTTACATGTGAATTTACATGCACACCGATAGCTCTAAACATCAATAGGAAGTAAGGTTGATCACATTAAGAGCAAGTTTATAAATCTCACCTACAAGCTTTCCCGTAATTTGTCGCGATGATTGGACGCGTCACGGCATATTCATCTGTTGTCACTGTCTTAAGCTTAGTCTTCGTATTCGGCTTGGTCACCTTACTCATGGTTCCACTTGTACAGGAAGCGACTTGCCAAATGTAGCCATATCTATTACAGTGTAACGACGCTAAAATAATAAAATATTGATTATCGCATGATACGAATCGTACTAAATTTGATTGAGTCGTGAGTATGGCACCTCTTGAAGGCTGGACACCCGCGATTCCTGTAATCATTGCCGCCAATCGCCTTCCCGTCCGGCTGTCCAAGACAAGCGATAATCAGTGGCACGTCGAATGGGCTGGAGATCGTATGCTCGAGTCGCAAAATACACTATCGCACCATGAAATCGCAGAACGCGCTCGAATAAAATTTGTAGGTCGCGTGGCCGACGTAGACGTACCGTTTGAAGATCGGGAACAAGTGGAGCAACTTTTGCAAAGCCTCAATTGCTATCCAGTATTTTTAGATCCCCAAGAGGCCAAATTGTATTATGAAGATTACTGCAAACAGACTCTTTGGCCTACGCTTCACAATGTTGTCGACGTGTACAGTCCTGTAGACGTAGTACTTGATATCCAGGAACAACAGCGCCTGACAGCTACAGCACAATTTTGGAATCCAGGCTGGCAAAAAGTCGCTTGGCAGGCATATGCCAATGTGAACCAGTTGTTTGCACACAAAATTTGTGAGCTATACGAACAAGGAGATGTCGTGTGGGTACATGATTATCACTTGCTTTTAACCCCGAGTTACATCGTCAGAAAAGTCAGAGCTGCAAATGTTGGATTGTTCCTTCACGTACCGTTTCCGTCGTCTGAAGTCTTTCGAACTTTGTCCATGAGAAAGGAACTTTTGCGCGGCATGTTAAATGCCGATCATATTGGCTTTCATTTGTACGAGTACGCTAGACATTTTATGTCAGCGTGTCGACGTATCTTAGGCCTTAGTTACAAACCTGTTTTGAGAGGACAATTGGGCATAGACTATGGAGGACGACGAGTTGCTGTTACTTGTAGTCACATGGCCATTGATCTCCAAAGTATTGAAGAGACACTGGCTACTCAAAATGTACGTGATATGGTCGTGACTCTACACCAAAAGTACCGTGACAAAAAGATTTTTGCGGGCTGTGACACGATTGAGAGGTTGAAAGGCATTCCGTCCAAGATGTTGGCATTTGACGGATTTCTATCAAGATGTCCAGATTTTATCGGAAAAGTTTTACTCGTGCAAAAAGGAATACATCCTCGCGGTCGTGTGATGGATTATTTACAGAGCAAAAAGGAAATTGAATTGGCTGTGCAAGCGATCAATAACAAATATCGCGACGTCGCAAAAGGTGATGTGATCGACTATGAAGAAGTGGACGAGTTTCCTTTTAACGAGCGCTTGGCACTTTGGCGTGTGGCCAATGTGCAGATAACAACAGTGCTGCGAGACGGACTTAACACAACGCCATTCGAATTTATTGCCACACACAAGTACGACAGCTACCTCATTGGATTTAGGGTAATGCTGACGTTGCCACTGTGTCTTTCTGGTCGTATGTAGATCGTCGCCCGGTGTCCTGATCATGAGTGAGTTTTCGGGAAGTAGTCGCATGTTAAGTGGTGCTTTGACTGTGAATCCGTGGGAGTTAGACCAGGTGATTGACGCTCTCCGAGATGCCATGTATATGCCTGCGATTGAACGCGAGCACCGAAGAAATTGTGATTTTCAGTTTGTTACAGCAAATCCTCCGCGTCGCTGGGCTAAGTGCGTCTTAACAGATATTGTTAGCGCGCGTAAGAAGGAAGAATCATTCGTTTATATGGGTACAGGATTTGGTCTGGATTTTCGACTAGTGGAAGTCAGCGCACGATTTCGGGTATGTTGACGTATTTGACTAGATAAACCAAGAAGAATGGCGAGCAATGACCAGAAACTATTGTGCTTTAAATGCAGAAACTCACCGGACAAGAACTTGCTCCGGCCTATAGAGCAAGTACGAATCGTGCAATCTTTCTAGATTACTATCGAACGCTAGCTCCAGACACATCGACAATGATAGGTGTACGATGGCCTGATGTACCATTGAGCGCTTTATCTACACTGGAACAGCTCTGTAAAGATCCTCGTAGCACAGTATTTATCGTGAGTGGCTGTAGTTGTGACCTGCTCACACAGAAGTTTGGTGGGGTCCCAGGCTTAGGACTTGTGGCAGAGCACGGATACTTTATTCGACGTGCAGTATTAGGGAATGATGCCCGAATCGGACGTCCGTGGGAGCGGCATGGGGATCTTCTGCAGGCAGAAGGAGGTCACCAGCAGTGGCGCGTCAAAGCAGAAAAGATAATGCAGCTATACGTTGATCGCACAAATGGATCCGCATTAGAATTTCGGAGAAGTGCTGTGCTGTTCCGCTATGGCAAGTCCGACTTTGATTTTGGTAAACTGCAGGCAGCGGAGCTTAGAGAACATCTGGAGGGCGTCTTTGAGGTATGTAAACGAATACGACAGCTGCATTTGATGGGGTAATCTAAATTGCTACTCAATAGGGCTGGCCGCTGAACGTAATTCAAGGCAAAGATTATATAGAAGTACGACCTGAGGGAGTTGGCAAGGGAAAATTGGTCGGTCACTTGCTGGAAAAGATGCATACCGATGGAAAACCAGCGGATTTTGTGCTTTGTATTGGAGACGACGTGGCCGATGAGTTAATGTTTGAACAGCTGAAGACAATGGTTGCTAATCAAAAGCTCCCGCAAGGTGAGATGATCAACTGAAGATGGGGCTGACTAAACACTGACGTATTAAATTGCAGATAAGGTATTCACGTGCACTGTGGGTCAAAAGCCTTCAAAGGCCGAGTTCTTTGTTGATGACTACACTGACGTTATTGAGTTATTGACGTCACTCAAAGTTGTCGCTACAAAGGTAGCAAAATTCTTGGCTGGACAACCGCCTCATGACACGCCTTACCGCTTTTGTGTATGTGTTGGTGTTTAGTCCAATCGCAATTATTCGCTGTCAGATATGCAGTCTTTCGTGCGAGATACACGGCCGTTTTTATCGTCGCGTGCCAACACTGGAGCATCAAGAAGCACAATGTCAAACATGGCGATGCGAAGGTCTGCAAGTCGGCACGGACTGTTTAGTCATTTGTAAGTGTAGACTTTATTAAAATCTTTTGAGGCTGTGTTCATTAAACTACAATTGCATACAGAACGCCTGTGATTGAGGATCAAATTGTGCCAACTGATGGCGGTGAAAGCGAAACAAAGCAGCAAGCATCAAATCGACACAAAATTACATGGCTTAAACGCTTACAGCAGTTTGGTGCAGCCGCCATCGTTGTCGGAATATTTCGATGGCGCAGCAGGTCAAGGAATTCTAAGGATAAAAAGTTATTATTGTATCTGGTGGTGTCATTTGGAATTGCGTGGTCAATTCAGCGTGCGCGATCAAAAGCACACAAGCAAATGGCCTGTTAGTTTAGAAAATCATGTTTTGCAGTAATATATTGAGCAGTGTGATATTCGACAGCTTCTTTCTATGCGCGACTGTCAAAAGGTTTTGTGCTTTGCCCTTCAGACAGTAATGCCATTTTCGGTGCCCCATTTCTTCATGATACGCACAATGTACTCGACCTGCGGGTTGTTGTTTGTCTTTAAAATGCTAATTACTTCCTCAAGCTCCACTCGAGATGCTTTACCTGCTACTGCGCGCTGAAAAACACCAACGCAGGCCCCACGCTTCCCTTCCCAATACTCTGGATCCGGGTCGAGCCGCTCAAGAATGTCGAAAGCTTTAGCAGAATAAAGAAATTCGCCCATTTTGTAGCAGTCGTGAGCAATGAGTTGAAGCAGGTTGAACGAGTCGTCCGAGTTGTCAAGTTTGAGGTACAAGTCCCAAGCCGCGGACGGGTTGTGATTAAGGATGTAGCATCTTGTAAGCCAGCTCACGTAGCAGTAGTCCTGGCGATAGTCTTCCCGTTGTACGCGTAAAAGCGTCTCCAGTGCTTCTTGGTGCGATCCTGTATTGCAGAGCGCAATCCCAAAATTCCAGTTAAAATCGTCTTCATTGTATAGGTACTGCTTAATCGAGTTGAGGTAAATGTTGACGTCTTCAAACTGTTTTAGTAAATAAAAGCACGAAGCCATGCACTGTCGTCCAGGAATCGTATCGCATTCAGTGGGTGAGGACCCTACAAGCTGGAAATACTGCTGTGCTGTCTTGATGTGCTGACGCGACAACATTGACTGGCCCAATGTAGCATGTACAACGCCTTTGAGAATGTATTCCTGAGGAGTGGATGGCTCGATATCCTTGATAAGGTCATATGCGTCTTGGAGCTTGTCGTTTTTAAGATAGTACACTACTAAGTTTAGTCGAGCTTCGGGCAGAGCATCGACAAACTGCGGGAGCACTCTCAGCGCATTCTGTCCGTCCTCAAAGACCACCATATTGTGGCTCAAAAGGTCATTCTGTTCAATGTTATAGCCTCGATCAGTCAATGCTTTGACCTCATCCTTGGCCGCTGCCCCGTTATACAACTTAAATTGATTACATGCTTTGACGTTTACTGCCACGACACTATCGGGAAAAGCATGTAAATAAGCTTGCATGATCTCCAAGGATACGTCATAGTAGTCGAGCTTGTAGTAGCACATGGCCACGTAGACATTGAGTGCAATATCATCTCGGTTCTCGAGCAATAGTCGCTTGTAAATGTCTGTGGCTTCCTGGAAATGGTTCCGAAAGTAGTGGATAGCTGCAAGTGACAATTGGTCCTCTTTTGAGTCAGTTAGCTGCTGATGATAAGCGAGCAATTTATCTTCATCACCCAGTTTGTGTGCACAATGAAAGAGTAAACGATTCAGTAGTGGCCCCGCGGGTCCTTTTTCGGCCTCTTCCGCTGCCTCCTTGTACATTTGCAGGTAAAAGAGGCAGCAAGCTCGGTAGAGAAAAATCTCGGGTGTGTCATCCACGTCTCTTAGCAGAGCATAAGCATCTAGTGCGCGCTGGTAATTACCGAGATGAAAAGACGCGTATGCGAGCCACAACAGCGTTTTGCGCTTTTCTTCCACCTTGGCTGGCCCGGTCATTGCCGCGGCATCGTCGCTCTTTAGATTAAACTCGAGAATGGCAGAAGCGCCAGTAAAGTCCCTCTTGGCAACACATTCTTCCACAGTCGGGCCTTTCTTGGTCTTGACGCGCGCAATCTCTTGCGCTTTGGCACGCTGCGTCTGCTTGGGCTTGGCCACATACATGTTGTAGAGCAATTACATCGCTTCAAGATCGCACAGAGTTAAGTATATTACATAACTGCTGCACTCTCTACACCAATAAGTGAATTTCATTTTTTCATTCGTGGAGGATTTCCGTGATAAAGTATGGGACGCCGCGATGAAGAGGGTGAGTCAAGCCGTCGTCATGGACGTCATAGAGCATCTTTGAGTCCGACCCGTGGTGTGGATCATGAAGAGGCTATTCGCAACAAACTTCGTGAATCCGGATGGAAAAAGCGGCGCATGATGAGCGATAGCATGGCGGACGCGGAGACTTCCAAGGATTACGACAAGGCCAAGGACCGGGCTGATCCAGGGTCCCCGCGGACTATCGATGAACGTCGAAGTGCTAAAGGGATGCGAATCTCACGACGCTCACGTTCTTCGCGTCGGCGTGACCGGGAGCACCGCACCTCACGCAGAAAATCATCTGGTAGCAGACGCCGGTCACCGTCTCGTTCTCCAGCATCGCGCTCTCACTCGCGATCAAGATCCACGAGTCGGCGACACCGACGCCATATATCGTCATCGAAGAAACATCGTTCGTCACGCTCGCCGTCACACGTATTGGAATCAAAGCGGTCGCGACGTGGATCCAGCAGGTCCCCGTCTACGTCTTTGAGCAACAAGAAAAAGACCCTCTTGGAAGATGAAAAGCGCGAAGCAATGAAAGTTGATGAAATGGAGTCTGAGAGTGGTGGTGATGTGGACATGAAGACGATGAGAAAAAAAGATGGCGGCGCGAAAAAAGAGATCGAAGAAAAGAACGAAGACCGTTATCGATCCAGGAAAAGCAGTCGCCGGTCAAGATCAGGATCTCCACGCTCTCCTTCGCGGCCGTCTAGACGCCGACGCCATCGTCGCAGCTCGTACTCGCGTTCGCATTCCCCGTCTCGTAGCCATCGCGCCCGACATGGTGGTTCACGTTCACGTTCACGGTCCCCTCCTCGGGACAGGCGGCCGCGCGGACGTGATCGCGACCGTCGCAGTCGTCGCAGAGGTCGTAGCTACAGTAACAGCCCCAGCTACACTCATCGTCACCGTCGCACTGATCGTTCCAGCTCGCGCGACCGTCTGCGGCACGATGGTAAGCCCCCAGCAGAAATTTCAACTGCTTCTGCCGATGTCGTTGCTTCTAATACTACAGCAACTTCTCCAACTGCTCCAACTGCGAATGTGAATCCGACGATTACGCAATTGATGGCCCAGTATCCGACTATGAGTCTTCAGGATAT
Organism: Plasmopara halstedii; assembly: GCF_900000015.1. Lineage (NCBI taxonomy): Eukaryota > Oomycota > Peronosporomycetes > Peronosporales > Peronosporaceae > Plasmopara > Plasmopara halstedii. Next base: position 408,304 of record NW_020189511.1, read on the forward strand.
TATTGCCAAAATGCAGGCTTCAAACGTGACGATGGCTGCCGCAGTAGCCCAAAAGCCGGCGCGTGAGCTTTACGTGGGCAACTTGCCTCCCAGCGTTACCGGTCCGCAGCTTCAGGAGTTTTTAAGCACAATTATTCAGCAGGTCGGGCTTACGACAAAGCCTGGAAACCCGATTGTCAATACTTGGATTTCAACGGACGGTCATTTTGCTTTTTGCGAAATGCGCTCAGTTGAAGAATGTAACCTAGCACTGCTGCTGAATCAGCTGTCACTGCTTGGCCAACCTTTAAAGTTTGGGCGACCGCGTAGTTTTATGGGACCACCTCAACCGATGCCCCAGGTCTCGGCGCGTACGCAGACTGCTCTGACAAATTTGGGCTGCACACCGAATCCAGCCTGGTTCGCTCAGCCTGTGCTACCAGGCAGCATGGAAGTGACTACTACGGAGTCGACATTGGCGGAAGCGACTTTGTCTGCAATCGCTGCGGCTCAGTCGGCTTCTGCTTCTGGGGCCGGCTCGGAACATCGTCTCATCATGTCAAACATTCCAGTCGTCCTAACGGAGTCTCAAGTGAAGGAATTGGTTGAGCCTTTTGGAAAGCTTAAGACTTTTACTCTGATAAAGGACCCTGCCACGGGTACCTCGTTAGGCAATGCTCTATTCGAGTACGAGGACAGCAGTGTAGCAGCCCAAGCCATGGAAGGGCTGAATGGGCTTAGTATTGGTGGTATTCTTCTGTCGGTCCAACGCCAGCCCCCCGCCAGTGGAGCAGGTTTAGGAGCTTTTTCGAGTGCGATTACCAAATCTGACGAACAACCTAGTGCTGCTTTGAAAATGGTAAGGCATGAACTGAATCAGAGCGACTTTAAAAGTTTGATGCTGACAACAATATCTTGTCTTTTTTTGCTCAGACGAATATGGTTTCTATTGATGAGCTTAGAGATGATGACGAGTATGCTGATCTTGCCGAAGATGTAGAGGAGGAATGCAAGCGCTTTGGAAGTGTTGTCGGCATGGAGATTCCGCGTCCTAAGGTGTGTCTGCTGAGCATGTCTTAGTAAATTCTACCGATCAATCATTATCTTTTTTACTTGTCTGTTGTTAGGAAGGAGAAGATGTTCCTGGCTTAGGCTGCATCTACGTCCGCTTTGGAAAGCAAGAGGAAGCTGTGTCTGCTTTAAAGGTACGTTGACAAAGGGTAAAGCTTGATTTGTAACTTTCTGCTCACTTTTACTGCGTTTGAATATAGGCTTTGAATGGACGTAAGTTTGGTGGAAATATCGTAAACGTGACCTATTTCCCGGTGGACAAGTTCGAAAAAAATGAACTATCGTAAGCACACGAGACGCTGACTGGCATGCAAGAATTCTTTTTTTTCGTATTTAGTTTTTAGTGTGCCAAGAAGTTGAGAAGTCGACACATCATAAGTTGCGACGGACTCGTTATCAAGCTGCCATGATGGTGTATGAAGGTTTGTACGAAGAACGCCTCCAGGACGTAGCGCGCCCAGGCCTAACCGATAACGTTGCTGTCGCGATGTGTAGATCGAATCCAATGAACTTGGCTTTCTTACTTGTGTGCGCGTGGGCTTACGCCTCTGAAAGTCGTGTTCTTTACCTTTTGTTTATGTTATTGACTGATCCACTACTGTGCTATTATAGAGGTTTAACGCAACAAAAATCTCAGAGGAACCGTATGCCCAACTGATTTTCGACAGCATCGTCATCGGGTAAATCCCAAGAATGACGACTTTTGTTGCTCATCGATATGACTTGCGATGTTGAGCTTTTAAGGATTCGATGTTTATCTACATGAGGCCTTATCAAAGAAATTTTGACCAACGATTTGTCCTGATGGGCTTTGTCGAATTGTCTCCTCTTGATTTTAGCACGAATATATTATTTTCAATCCGATATCTTCAGAGCTAGCTGTCCCTTTTGTTCTGGCAGTCGCGACACGACACGCTTGGAAATACGGTGATAGTATCTGTACTTTTCCTGTGCGTAGTCGTAAAAGATTTCCCACAGACTAGCACCTTGTTCGTCAAAGTCATCGTCCCGATACACAGTTTGCTGTTGTCCTTCATTTTCCTTGCTGGTACTTCCATTCATAAATGTACAAGTAGGAGTAGGCGAGAACGCTGCTATTGGAGATGCAATATCGTCGTCCCAGCTCCCCGTTGATACGGGTACAAAGTTTAATATCTCTTCGACCATTTCTTGATAGTTGTCACGAGGAGCAAAACGCACGAAATCGTAGCCTCTTGAAGCATCTTGAAAAATTTCTGATGGCCAAATCGAGGGGAATGTACCATCTCCATAATCACGGCGTCGTCCATAGTAATCAAATAGCTCGCGCTGATTGTGTCGTCGCCTTTTGCCTCCATGCACAACGCGATCACACTACATTTTGACAGCACATTTCAAGATAACGTCTGGTGATGTCACATCAGGAATAAAAGGCGTACATGCTTGCAAAAGAATTCGGAGCACGTTGCGCACTCAAAGCTAGCACTTTCCGGTATATCTATACGAAATTAAGGCGTTGACATCCTTGAAAATCTATTAAAACTGTCATAGCCTTACCACATTGAGCGCAAGTTGGACGAGTAGTCAAAGCCAATAAATCACGTGGTAGACGCCAACGAATCGTGCCATTGACCTGATTCTGACATAATGATGTTAGTCGATAAAGCAACATACTTTTCTGACATCGTACATACAAAATAGAAAGGTGCGCCGATGCCAGCGCCGTGTTCGTTATTCGAGTCAAGAAGCTGTTTCCAGCGCGTGCGTTGCGTGATCCGTTCCATTCGAGTACGACAATATGCTTGATGTCGTCGCCAATTTGCCTGCACCAGAGTCGAAGCCCATTGTTTCATCTCTATAGCACGTTGTTGCATCATGAGCAATTCAAGAACTGTACTGCAAGCCCGTCGTCGCACAAGATATTTTTTAGTGATACGTTGAATAACTACAGCTGCCTCTGATTGCTGCTGGTTAAGGATTCGTCGGGATTCAGCTGCAATGATCCCTGCAAAGCGAGTTTGTCCTTTACGCCAATGACACTGCAGTAAATGTACTGCCTGTTTCTGTTTCTGGTGTTGCTTTGCTAACGCCAACAAGCCAGCAGCTTGTCGTCCACGTTGAGCGCGAAAGACTGACTGAAGCTTGATGATAGCCACTTCACGCTTAAGGAGTACATTGCGACGTCTTTCAGCAGTACGCAGAGCTTGTGCGCACCGAAACCGGGTTTGTATGCGCACTGCACAACGATATTGAAGTCCAAGGAAACACTGCTGTGCTTTCCGAAGACTCAAAACCAATTGTCGAGCCTTGTGACCACGATATCGACGTTGGATCTGAACACTGGCAGAATGCTCTTTTCTGGACTGCACAAGCTTCTGAATATGTAGAAGACGTAGCTTCTTACGACACTGTCGTCGTCGAAATATTCGTTGCAACTTGAGCACTGCTTGGGTCTTGTAAGCCAAATCACGTCGACATCCGGCCACAAGACATCGTGCATCACGTCCTGCTCTCATGGCTCGATATTGACGTTGCACCAGAACGGCAGCCGCTTCAACTTGCCTTTGGGTCAAGTTATGTGCCTCACTCTGTTTAAACCGAAGTTGTCGTGAAGCACGAAAATGCTGCTGAATTATCTTTGCATAATGCAGAACATTCATCCTGAGAACCAATGCATATCGCCTCGCCTGTCGCCCACGCCAAATGCTTTGTAGCTTACGAGCGACAGCATGTTGCAAAACCACTTGCCGTCGCTCAAAAAGTTCTCGTCTCGCTACACGAGTGCGAAAGAGATTCTACATCGATGAATGGAGTTCAAAATCCTAGGTGACGATAATTAGCATACAGAAATCGCGCGCACCTGGATGGTCGATGCAGCTGTCCATAAAGCACCAAATTCTGCAATGTATCGTCGATCTTTTGCCCGTTGGGCAGGAAAGATACCCATGTTGATAGTGCTTTCGGTTAAAGAACCCGAAGGTGGTATTTGCAGCACGCCGAAAGGCCACGATGAGCTTAAGCTCTGAAGCGCTCGAGCCGAAACTCGACAGCCATGCACACTAATGGTGAGCAATTTTGGGCACACACATGCAAGTCGTGCTATGGATTCTTCGGTGATAAAAGGACACTTTGCCAGCACCAAATGCGCCAGCTTTGGCCGCTGGAATGCATCGCAGAGTGCATTCAGTCCTGCGTCGGATAGTAAGCAACAGCCCGTGAGATCAAGTAGCTCGAGTTGATCTGCACGCGAAGCTGCAAGATCACGAAGTCCAGCATCTCCGACTCGTTTGCATCCGACAACAACAAGTTGGACGATGGCAGAACCATACTTTGCGATAGCGCGCAGCATGCGATCATCACATTGAAGCACTGCAGACAGATCGAGTCGCGCTAATTGCTGACACCCTTTCAGCACCGCCAAGACAGCTACAAGTGTGATATTCAAGCAACCCTGTAAGCTTAGTCGGTGCAACGCGGGACAGCCCATTCCAATCGCTACGAGTGCACGCTCTTGAAGTTGAAAGCAGCCGCTCAAGTTAAGATCGCGCAGCATTATACATTTGGATGCAATCGCACGGAGACCTTCCAGTCCAAAGTCACGGTTGCTGCCATCTGAAACAAGATATAAATTTGCTACATGCAACAACTCCAGCTTCGTGCAGCCTGCGGATAGATGACGCAAACCTACATTTGAAATGCCCTTAACACCGTTGATACGCAGAGATCGCAACTCGCGACAAGCAGTACCAACAGCCGCACATGTTGCATCGGTAAGTCCAATTACACCAGTCAGGTCCAGACGTGTAAGCTGCGTACATCGGGAAATCATGGACTGTACACCTACGTCCGTAAGAGCTCGACACCCCGCTAACAGAATGACGCCAAGACGCCGACATAATCCCAGTGCTGAGCACGACAAATCCGTAAAATGCTTGACACCTCGTACTCCGATGGGGCGGTCAAGCGCAATGTACTCAAGTTGACGACAGCTTTGTGCTATCCATACGACACCTTGGTCCGAAATCTTTAAACAGCCGCTCAGCTCTAGCTTCCTCAAAAGTGGACACTGTCGTGCCAGTGTTTTGATTATTTCATCTCCTACCTGAGAGCAGTAGGACAAGTCCAGATGTGTAAGCCTTGGAGCAGCGTAAAAACATCGACAAAGCACCCAATGTTCCAAATGCCAACAGCCCGCAAGACTAAGGTGGCTAAGTGAAGCCCCACAACGATCAACAAGAGCCGCTAGCCCTGCACCTCGCACTCGATAGAGATCAGACAAATTTAAACGCTCAAGATTGGGACAATATTCACCCAAAAGACGGAGTGATGTATCCGTAACGCGCCCAGCTCCACCAATGTCCAAATGCTTAAGCTTCGGGACAGCCGCTGCTATGACTGCTAATCCAACATCCGTGATAGCGTCTGATCCGCTCAGTAGCAATATTTCCGTCGGTTGATCTTCCACATTCAAACAGGACAACGACAGATTCTGAACTGCTTCCTCGCCCAGTGGGAACCGTTGTTGGCTTTGACCTACTATGCTCGCATCTTTTTGTTTAATCTTAGTGATGCGAGTATTGTGAGCTGCCAGCCGTCGCAATGTCTGGTCCGACACAATTACGCTCCAGCGACGCAAGTCCACACAAACACCTTGTAATAAATGCAAGGGAACATCTTCCAGCGTGAACTTTGAGGCATTAGTATTGATCTGTTCCAGGATATAATTTGATGTGTGCTTTGATGACTGAAATTCAATTTGAGCTGTCACATTTTTCTGAGAGAGATGTCGAACCGATTCTTCCTGGTTTGACAAGAGTTTAACAAGGATTGCTTCACTAAGATATGATGAAAGTTTTTGAAGCTTGACATTGCTCTTCTCTCTGCATATTCTCCTGCTGCTAGAGCTTCGCCGGATAGCTACTTGTGTTGCATTCGAAGTTATGTCTAAAACATCATCCCGTGTTTTGGGACGTCGGCCACTTTGAAATCCAGTCAGGCTAATGAGCAAAGTACAACAAATGAGTAAACGCGGAAAAATTTATGCATTATCACGTACGGGCTAAGCTGACGCGATCGCAACCTATGAACTTGACTAACGTGACTGGTCATCGTACAGCATCATAACCACGAATTGAAATGCTGACCTTATAAACTTCTCTGCCAAAAATAGCGAACAATGCATAAGTACAAAAAACGAAAATCAGAATCCTGAGATGAATAGATTCACTTACGACGATTTCAACATTCGTGATTAATTTGTGGTCGCAAGGCCTACTGCTTGTATACTGTTGTGCAGAGTCTTTTACTTGTGGTCAATAATTTCGATGTCGTGGTGAACTGTCAGGTTTCAATGTTTTCAAACCAACAAATTAACTAAACGCATCACGAAAGTGCAGGTTAAAACTCTCGTTTAGACAATAGCTAAATTTTTGAACTCCATTTCGTGTAGAGCTACATACACCTGTGCTTGTAGGCTGATTTACAAAAGGTGGCAGCACGCGAAATTCATTACTTCACGAGTCAATTGGAAATTTCGAGCTTCCTCGTTACTAACATACACGATTTGCAAGGAAAAACGATGGTCTGCGTTTTGATCCATCAGAACAACTGTAGCTAGTGGGCACGGAAGTCTGGATCGGTGTCTTGCTCTTGAGCTTTTTAAACGTGAGTAGTCGTAGAATACTGACGCGAAATGTTAATGAATGACTTTTTAAGTGTTCGTCGAACAATCAACGCTTCTTCAAGATTGACTGGATGCTGTGCTTCGAACACGCTAACACAAATTGCGACACATGATAATGAGCAATGTATTGACGTCTTTTGGTAGAACTTTAGTGAGTTAGACCATTAACGTAAGATCACTACGCTCTTTGTCGTTTTCGTTGTATACTCTTAATATCGCTAATTCGTAGTGAAGTGCTTGGCAAAATAACTCGTAGCCGTTATCATGCACTTCTAAATTAAGTCCATGACTTCCGCCCACCCGCTACAAACGAATCATCTTGACGCCATGCACAGTCTACGTCTTCAAAGCCTGCTTTTTCTAGCGCTTGTAATTGTTTAAACAATGCTAGCTGACCTACATGGTCGGCATACACTACGTGCCCACCGGGACACAGCGCTTTCCACACTGCTTGAAAAAGATGTTGGTATTTTTCCTCGACTGATAGTGAATCGTTTTTATCTTCGATAGCATAGTGCGCTGGCTTTTCTACGAGTACGTGGAAAGCTAGACAAGCCACCACCACTTCCACAGGCTCATCGCACAATTGTGTTGTCTGTTCGGATGTCACCACCTTCGTGACAAACTGCACACGTTGCTGTACTCCACTCTGTATTTTTTCTAGTCTTTGATTCGCCATCGCAAGCCGCTTCTCGGACGAGTCTACCAAGATAAGCTTAACTGTCGGATAAGCTTTCAGAATGGCAGCTGAAGCTCGACCACTACCTGCACAAAGGTCTAGAACTTTTTTACCTCCGCATGGAGGCAATGCCATTACCATCTCCGTAAGCATGGACTTAGCCAGTGGCAGCCGTCGTTCCAGCTGCAGATCGTACCAATGAGCGTCGCCCCAGAAGCCGCCACGGCGCTGCAGATTGATCAGCCAGCTTTCATTTGCATGAGGATCATCACCAGTCGCGAGAGTCTTTGAGGCATTAGGTGATGATGATTCGCTACTTGATTCGAATGATTTGTCGTCGGCCTCCGGCTTCCTCTGGTGCAATCCTTTGAACGATTTCATCTCTGAAAAATGTGATCTAAAATCCAAATTCTACTAATTAGAAACAATTATAAGCCATGATAAGTCATTTTCAGAAACAATGATGAGCCATGATCGATGAGGCTACATTTGAATTGGTCGTTTACGAAATCACTCTCTCTTTATTCGAGATCGACATTTTAAGCCTTGTAAGCCAAGTATGCTTCTAGCATATTGGTGGTGGCACTGTTGAAGCCCTTAACAGAAGCATTTCCCGTGCGCGACGCGTTTAGCTGGGTACGCACCTGCTTAGCAAGCACCTTTCCGAGCTCCACACCCCACTGATCAAAGCTGTTTAAGCCCCAAATCGCACCTTGAACCACCGTGCGGTGCTCGTACAAAGCCAATAGTTGACCAGTAGAGAACGCGTCCAGCTTCTTGAAGAGCAGCGATATTGATGGACGGTTGCCTGGGAAAAGCTTATGGTTTTGTAAGTTTTCAGGTACTCCTTCGGCCTTCAGATCTTCAATAGTTTTGCCACAGGCTAGAGCATCCGGCTGAGCAAAAAAGTTGGACATGAGCTCATCATGATTGGAAACGGGTTCATTTTCAAGCTGCACGGGGTTTTGCGACTCACAGAAGCCCAAGAAGTCGCACGGCACTACACGACCCTGGTGGATAAGTTGGTAAAACGAGTGCTGACCATTTGTGCCGGGCTCGCCGAAATTCACCTCGCCCGCCTCGAATGGAAGATCCCCACCTTCCATTGTCACGCGTTTTCCATTGCTTTCCATGTCCACTTGTTGAATGTGGGCAGAGAAACGCAATAGAGCTTGTGAATATGGCAGTAATGCACGGGAGCCGTGGCCCAAAAACGACGAATTCCATACGCCAAACAGACCCATTATCACTGGCAAGTTATTGCGCAGCGGGGTTTCCAACAAATGCTTATCCATGGCATGAGCACCAGCCAAGAAATGCTCGGTGACGTCATAGCCGTACTGCAAAGCCAAAGGCAGGATGCCAACAGCGCTCGTGACGCTATAGCGACCGCCCACCCAATCCCAAAAGCCAAAAATGTTGGCACGGTCGATACCAAATTGTTGTACTAGCGGCACAGCCGAGCTGGCTGCTACCATATGCTTTGCCACAGCATTCGCTTCACTGCTACCTTTCTTGGTAAGGTCGTTCACGAGCCACTTGCGTAGTGTACGGGCATTTAACATTGTTTCCGCGGTTGTAAAGGTCTTGGATACAATTACAACGAGAGTCTCCTCGGGATTCAAGCCACTCGTGGCACGGGCCACATCCACAGGGTCCACATTGGCCAAAAACCGGAGTTTGCGACCTTCCGCGGCGGCCTTGGCTACAGGCTCGTAGCGCAAAGCTTCGAATACAAACTCGGGACCAAGGTAGCTACCGCCAATACCGACAGAGATAACGTTTGTAATTTTTTTGCCCGTAGCACCCACAAAGTTCCCCCCACGGACACTGTCAGAGAAGGCACGGACAGCGTCCAAGACTTTGTGCACGTCAGGCACAACGTCATGGCCATCTACAAAGATCTTCTCCGTCTTGGGAGCACGTAGAGCCATGTGCATAACTGCACGATCCTCAGTGGCGTTTACGTGCTCACCCGACGCAATGGCATGTAGCTTTTTTTTTAGCTCAGCAGCCTCCGCCAGCTCGAACAACAGATCCACCGTTTTGGAAGTCGCATTCTGGCGCGAGAAGTCAAGATATATGTTTTGACATTCCGTGCGCATCATGGCATTACGTGCCTCATCTGCAAGAAGATCACGTAAGTGTGTGGCTTTTATCTCATTAGCATGCTCTGCTAGAGCTTTCCACGCGGGCGTGTCGTTAATCATATTAAAGCGTTGGTCTGGTTCAAGAAAGATAGGAATACTGGGCAAAACTTTTGGAGCTTCGGCACATTACTCTTTTATCTTTATTATATTACAGTAGAACCTGTCCAAATTAAACCTGTTTAATTCAAAACCCTCTCTAAATTTAACAAAAGATATAGACCCATGTTGGGCACCATACTTAAATTAAAATACCTATAGAATTTAAAAATTTGAATTTGATAGCACAGTCCCGACAATTTTCTTAACTAAATATCTCTATATAGCGTACGTAGAAACAAAAAGTCTGACGTATTCTGACTTAGAAAGAGAG
>NW_020189511.1:418224-418436 GCF_900000015.1 Plasmopara halstedii
CTTGTTGCCCTGTCGGGCGGCAAGGAAATGCGATCGCACGCGATATGCTTGATCAGGCCGCGAGAACACTCGCAAGAGCTGCAATATCAGCTCCGCCCAACTTGGAAACGCAGCTTCGACCAAAGTGCTGCACGTCAATGCCCAATTTCGCGCCCGACCATCGAGCTTTGAGATGGCTAGCGCCACGCGCTGTTGCTCGGTCTGGAGCATGG
>NW_020189511.1:418446-419049 GCF_900000015.1 Plasmopara halstedii
TCAGTGCACTCAATTTGGTAGATGGATATTACCAATTGCTCATGAGAGCGATTGACATTCCGCTGACGGCGGTAAGCACCCCGAGCAGCATGCTCTGGGAGTGGCTGGTGATGCCCCAAGGGCTGTCAAATGTACCAGCAACATTTGCTCGTTTTGTGACGCAGTGGTTTAGACCCCACAAGGCGTATGCACATACATACTTTGATGACATTTTCGTTCACAGTCGTGCGAAGCACGGGAAGACGGATGAGGAGAACCACATCGTCCTTTTAAGAGCGGTGCTCGGGTGCATGCGCACGAACAAACTGTACGCCAATGCAGGCAAGTGCATCTTTGGCGCAGAAGAGATACCTTTGTTTGAGTGCATCATTGGGAAGCGTGGCTTTCGAGCGGATCCCGCTAAGGTCAAGGCCATTGTAGATTGGCCGGTTTCAAAGAACCAGAAGGACCTGCGTAAGTGGCTTGGTCTTGCCAATTATTTGCACAAGTAGAGCGTAAATCACGCAGAAATGACCCGGACATAATCCAATCTTCTTAAAAGATGGGGAATGGTGTTGGAACACCGAACATCAGGAGGCTTTTGACGGGGTCAAAGACAGCCTC
>NW_020189511.1:419059-419152 GCF_900000015.1 Plasmopara halstedii
GCTGGCGTTCCGTCTTCTGCCAGTCCGGTCGCGAATCTGGTTTCTGGAGGCGTCGCACCCAGGCATCCGCAAATGCGTTTCCGATGGGTGCAA
>NW_020189511.1:419263-419998 GCF_900000015.1 Plasmopara halstedii
GAAAGACCACTACACCCGTGTTGCCTGCCGAATCGTCGGCAAGACAAGCACAAAGTCCATATTCATGGAATGCGAACACCCGGAGGGTGCCGGTAAACTGGCCAGCGGTGCCGCCGCATTCGGAGAGGGTTTTACCGTTTGACACGTCTCACACGTGCGCATATATGTGCTCGTCCACATCTACAGCTGAGCCACCACGGGTGGCAACTCACCGAGCTGTACGTCTTCTCACGACCAAGATGACCAACAAGTGGGGTGCCGTGGGCCTCATAGAGGATACGATATTTAACATCCTTATCGTTGGGAAACACAATTTGTGGCGTATCCGTTGAATTGGTGCTATAATGCAGCGATTCGTTACTCAACGAATATCAATGTAACCGTGCGCGCAAACGCCCGACAATTTCTTGTCTTAGTTTCCAAACTATTGCTCCCGAGAGCCTGTAGCAGCGCTACACACATACTGTCCCCCGCGTATGCGGCGCAGATCAAATCCGTCACTGCAGACGTCACCGTCGTGACATAAGCAAGCTCATAGTCTGGTCTTCGTGACAATGCATCAGCCAAAACATTCTGCTTTCTTAGCTTATACTTCACCTCGGAGTTATATTCCGCAAAAGCGAGAGGTGAGGCGACTGAGTCGCAGCGCGTAGTGACGCATGATCTATGTAGATCATAAACGGCTTTGAGCCAAGCAGGTGCACCCTGAACTTGACAAGTGCATACTTCATCGCA
>NW_020189511.1:420008-421756 GCF_900000015.1 Plasmopara halstedii
AGTACCGACGGTGTCACCCCCAGGTGACGGAACTGGCGTCGGTATGTTTTGCGATAGAAATTCCAATAGAGCTAGCTCATAAGCAGAAAAATTTGTTAAGCATTGAGTTATCGCTTCATGATCCAATTGGAGCATATCGGAGACCGCGTGATCATCTATTAAAGCTTGCAGCTTAAGCACACACTCCCACTGCGAGTGTGTTAGGAACTAATATTTCTCCCTGTTGATCTGAGGACGACCGCCGCCTGTGGTCCATCGATGAATCTATTGATGTAGTCGGCGTTGGAATGACTACTGGTGTCACAAGTTGTAACGGGAATTGCCCTTCCGTGTACTCACACTTTCTGAGGAAGGCCTGGGTTAACTAACACGACTCACCGCATGTTGCTCGCTTCCCGCGGGCCATTGCCTTACATAGAGAGGGGAAAAGGTGAAGTGACATGAGTTATTATTGCCAATAGACTTTTAACCCCCCCTCACCATCTGAAGGCTACGAGCAGTATAATAGATGTATGACTAACAGCATTACGCCGGCAATTTTTTTCCAAACCTTAATTTACCACCGAGAACTTTCTTTCGGACAGCAGCAATTTCAACGACGCAACCTCTTGACCACCTTAGAGCTTAGAGTCACGAGTTTTTGATATTAGGATAGTTTTAGAATTGCTTAAATAACAGCTACTATCTTAGTTACGCAACCGCTCGGACGTTGAGATAAAAGCATTCGAACAGATTTTACAAGTCTTCACCACCATGTCCGCTTAAGTACGCTTGAAAAATCTAATGCGCTTATAGCGGACATTGATGCGGATCATTCCGTGGGAGATATCAAGGATGCAATAATGGCGAAGAATTCAGACACGCATAAGTGCGACACAGCTAAGTTGGAACTCTTTACAGCTATGACGGAGGGCGGCGCGTGGATCGATCGGGCTGGCGTAGTTTCTGTGGCGCTTGATGAAGGTAGATAGATACCTTTAAGGCTGCGTGCTGATGGATTCCACACTTTGGATTAACAAGTTCATGCATTTTGGTGATAATTTTTTGATTGGCTGAAGGACAAGTTCACGTACTGGTGGTGGTTCCGTCTCCTGTTCTCGTTGACATTGGTGTAACTCCTTCCAGATTGCTGAGATGTATTCTCGACCCTAGCCGTTTGAATATATCGTAACTAACATTATTTTTTGAGCAAATCACACACCAACGCTCAACGCTCAATGCTTCATGCCTCTCATATCGGCGATAATTATATTTGTTGTTGTGGCCTCCGGACAGAAAGATTTAGCAGATTCTAGCCACCCGCGTTTCTTGTGTGACCTATTTGTTGTTGAATATTGTGGAGGCGATTCTGTCATATATGCCACATTGGAAGCTTGACCGTCCGAGCACGTCTATGACTCCACAGCTATCTTGTTGAATGCCTCTGCTGGTAATTAAGCACCCGTCATTTTAAAGTAAGGCAGTTATTCTCTAGCTCATGTAATTTTAGCTGACTAATGCCTTATTGTTCTAATATTTTGGGGATGGAAAAGATGTTCTAGCTTATTTTCTGCGCCGGTAAGAATTTTGCAATATTAACTATGTGAGCAATGATGTTATTTTTGGTCTGTTGTGAATCATTTCTCGTATATTCCTACAAAACAATAGTAAAAACTCGACAAACACGTCTGTATTCTTGTCGTTATGAACGACAAGCAAGAGTCGGTGTCCGCTGTAGTAGCGCTTCTGTGCTACTTTGATACGTTCCT
>NW_020189511.1:421766-423509 GCF_900000015.1 Plasmopara halstedii
CAGTCTACAGCCATGCTGGGGATGAAAAGATTGATCTACTAGCTGCCGTACAGCTCTGCGAAACTTTCAGATGTTTCGTTCGAGTAAAAATATGAGCATTCGCGTCTTGCATGATCCCTTTACTCTCGACTGAAAGGTACAAAGAGCCGGGGTCCAACGCGATGGCGGGCAAAAAACCTTCGACGGGAATCGTCAAGTCCTAATAGACGCAGAACGCCCTCAGAAAAGAAGTGAAATTTATCACAACTAGGGGATGTGATAAACGGGGCCTAACACTTAAAGAATCCAGCTAAAAGTGGTGGAGCACAGGCCAGGATTGCTGGCCGATAAAATCAATATCCGGGAATTTCTGTGTCTGGGGGTAATGTGTAAATACGCGCGATTTGCGGTGGTTTGAACTAGTAAACAGTAAGAAGATACAATAAAGCTGCCAAATAAGGGACGATATACGTGCGTCTAGCGAGCGGGGGCACGAAATAGTGTGAAGGCTTATTTCAAACCTTCTAGTGAAGTTTGATAGCATTACAGTTCGAAATATTGCCTCGTCTTGGATCTTGTTTCAGTATACGATCTCATTTTTGGTTTGGCGCAACTGAAATGCCTCAAGACATAGACCGACTGGAAATTGAAAAAGTTGGGTGCCGCGCACTATTCTCCTGATGAGGCTTCGGATGCCAGGAAAAACAATGTTTTGGCGCGGTCGGATAGCTATCGTATATAATATGAGATTGTATGAACTGGATAGCAGTAAATTACTAGGTGCATCAAGCATAGCTCAAAAAGCTGCAGCTGTGATCGATGAGACAGATAGAAACGACTGTATATTATGTCCCAAAATGTACCTCTCGTGAGACGGTAAAGCACAGCTACGGTAAAATTGAATGTCGAGTCGGCGGTGGATTTGAAGGGAGAGTGTAAGTCGCTAGTTTAAGCGACAGGCTCTGAAGATTGGCATTCTTGTCGCGATGAGGCGGTACCGCTGAGTCAGCACTACTGCGTGACGTGCCCACCATGTGGAGCAACAAAAATCTGCGGATAAACAGTTCGAAAATATTGCCTTCTCATGAACGGATTGATCAACTGTTCTCTTACTCACTCCAGTAGAAGCTTTATAGAAATGAAGGAGCTTTTCCCTAAGGAGTATTTGCAAAGATCTGTAAGACAGTAGATCACAGACTTGGCAGTTTGGTTATGGAGAAGCTGGTATTTCTCGTCATGGATATATCTGTCATGAGGGACACTCGCGGAGCGCTGAGAGTAGGGAGTGCGGCATCTGTCCTCAAGGATCCTACTGATCAATATCTATCCATTGTTGAAGAATATGAAAACGAGGTGACAAGAGCCTCGCCAGTAGTGTTACATCTAAGTCGGGGGAACGCGTCATGATATTGACTTAGCTGACCAGTTATTGTACGGCAATGGCCTTTATCAAGGGAATAGTATGACTTCATCGACCCACTTTTCCGTGCGAAGTATAAGGCATTATCAAAGCGAAATAACTGTCTCCGCTCAAAGAAAACCATTTGTGTCACAAAGGATAACGTTAAGTTGCGAAACGTGAATCCTTATGATAGGCTAGATGGGGCTACGTTGGAAGTACTAACATCGACTCTTGGCAGGGTTGTGTTGCAGAACAGCATCACCTGTTGCAATTTTTTCAGCCTCCTTGGCCAATTCAAGTGCTCATGACAAACGGCAGTGTGCCTCTCACCGTCTTAAGGAATTTTGACGAAATGCCCTATA
>NW_020189511.1:423519-425199 GCF_900000015.1 Plasmopara halstedii
ATGAAGATCGCGACGCGCAGCCTTTCACTTCGTCTATGCTTCCTTTTGCTCTCATGCGTTACTGTATTGATCTACTGTGAGATATCTCAATTGGAACCCATGACGATGATCGATGAGCGGACGATGGCCCAGCGACACGATTAAAATCGACTCCTGATCAATTGTCAACGTCTTTGGAAGAAAGAGTTGCACCTGTTGCGGTTGAAGAAGAGGCTGAATTACTTTCACGCGTTGTGTCTTATCTCGAGCCATCGTATCTATCAGTGATCTCGTCTACTTCCGCTTCAAACGAGAAGGTGGCAACAGCTTCCAAACTTCTACAAGATGTCAGACTTGACAAAGTATCTGAGGGTATTTTCAACAGTCAAGAGTTTCAAAAGTGGTCGGAACTAATTGCGAAAACCTTCCCGGATGAACCACACGAGGGTGCTGGTATTATGTTGATTACATTGGCGAAAGTTGACAAGGATAAATTGCTCAGGTCCATTCTGACTACTAAGATTGAAAACAGCGAGTTGACATTTGGTGTTCGCTTTAAAGATGCGATGATTGACTACATCGCCATAGCCAAGGATACTGATGATCTTGCTAATGATCTCGAAAAAGCGTTGCTCGATCTCACCAGCAGTTTATTGAAGAAAGAACCTGATTCGTTGATTGCTAAGAGGTTGAACGGTGAAGCTCTTATTTCGCGCTCCATCAAGAACAAGAAAAATCTTGTTGAGCGGACTTGGTACTCCTCCATCTACGAGAAGGGTTGGAATCGTGCGTCCATCGTGTTAAACCTCAGGTTGAATCAGCAAAAGATCACAAACAAACAAATTGGTGAAGCGATTGACAAAGGCGCTGACAGTTTTACTATAAAAGCGTTGGATGGTGTGGTACTTCGCAGACTATCGTTACTGTTGGATCATTACAAGCTCGATAATGTGACCCCTGTCAAATTAATTATCAAATCCTGGTTTCAACAGGCCTTGGCCTTAAATGCTGACATCAATCTGGTTAAGCACAAGTTGCAGGACGCTTTTAGTGTCAAACAAATTTTATCGTTTTGTACTTCTACAGAACTTCACGAGAAAGACTTAATAGCTCCTGCGAAAAAAATGCTGGATACCATTACCGATGAATGGGATCCGAAAGAAGTCAGTGACAGTGACGTGCTGGATATTCTCGAATTGACAAGATTTTTCTTGAGCGATCCATTAGCAAGACTTTGGGTGGTTGTCATGTACAATCGGCACAAAGATGCATCAGGTAGCAAGATGGCCGAGATTTTATTTCCTCGCTTTTCGAATGATATCTCGACATTAATCGCTGCCGGAGAGAATTCCATCCTCTCTGACATTAATTCTCTTTCAACAAATCTGAAAAAGATGGTCATAGAAAAAACAGTTTCTCCTAGTCTTTCACATTAACGATATAATATACTTGCTAACAGTGATACTTGAAATAAACGTGCTACTTCAACTATCAAAGAATTAGATTACGTGACCATCTCGAAACTTTTAATTGATGTTGTGGTACTTGATCTAATATACTGACCCGGTGGCGTGGGTCGAATGGTCAATGCTTCTGGACGTTACGCTGTGTGGCGCGGGTTTGAGCCCTCAGCGAACAAAATTGTAATCGTACCAGACATGCAAGAAATGTCGGCTGCATGCTAAATATTACCGACAACAG
>NW_020189511.1:425209-426705 GCF_900000015.1 Plasmopara halstedii
ACCGCTGGGTGGAAGCCATTTTCATAAGGGGTCAATGACTGGCCGTGGATGGGCGGCGCGCGTAGTGCCGCCTAATGGGCAGCTCAAAGCTGCCGCCTCTGTTCCACGTCGAGGTTATTGGTGATCACACCACATTCCTCAATGACGAGAAGTCAGGGAACGGACATTGGGTCCGCAAAGCGAGAGCAGGGCTCGTATCGCGCCGGTGGCCCAGCTCGCCACCCTCGTCATCCCATGAAGGAAAAGGGGTGTCAGACCCATCGTTAACCATCTCCAGATCCTCAACGAGGCCACTCGGCACCGAAAAAATGCGCGGAGCGCGACGCTTGTGCTCATCAAGCCGAGGATTTAAATCCCCCAGTTCTGCGGATGCACTGTCCGATGTTGCACTTAGTGCGGGCGACGAAGTTGGGCTCTGCCCATGCTCGCCGTCAGAGCCAGCGAGACTTGGGGATTTTGGTGTCATTGACACAGGGCTAATTGAGCAAGGAAGTCTTTAAGTTGCAGTTTCTAGCGGACACGCGAGCCTCGTTGAGGCAATAATCAATTGGAACTGTAAATGCTCTCATTCTTAATGAAGGAGGGTCTAACGGGGTTACACGTTCCCTGGTAACAGGGTTGTGTCACACGAGATGTGCATGGTGTGACTGCACCCAAACTAGAATACCATATGTTGCTAACTAGCCAGTTGTTATGCATGTATTTAGATTTTACTATATATAATTAGTATATTTTGGAAAAGCCAAAGTTTTAAAATTAGGATGAAGTAAAAATCAGTTTTGGATTCAAATCGAAGAGGCAATAATTACTCTTGGAGTAAGCGGATTGCGATCCGCTTACTCATACTTGGTTTTTGTAAAGAACGAATGGTTGGTGACCTAAAGTACGCTTCCTCAAGCGCTAAGCTACGGCAGCCCCACTGCATGACGGGACCGGTCCAACGATGACCGAAATCGTGAGCATTCGAGGGATCTATGTCGGAATGTTCTTGCAAGCGTAAGCTATAATAGCTATAGATAAATAAGATACTTAATGTATCTGAGTTACTATATACAAGAATTAATCTTACGTGATGCACCAAATGAGGCTGGCGGTTCACGTGTCTGACACATTTCTCCTTTACAAAATGTTATCAATTTCATCCGTATCAGTACTAGCCATGATACTTCTTCGCGGTACTGAACACTGATATTTTTGATTGTTTTCTTACGTTGCAGGAACAACTGTGACAATAGTGTAATGTGTAAGACACCATAACAAGGTATATTCTATATTACCGCCTACGTTGCCCCGTTATGGTGTACCTACACGTTAGAGTGTACCTAGATCAGTTGAAAGTTGTTATGTATTATCTTATCACACGGCTATACCTACTCGGTCCTGACTAAGATATTGCATCGCTTTATTCCGCTGGGGTTTTCTTCTTGATTTTTAATTGTTGATTTTTCTTGTACGAGTCGCCATCCCGAAGTCCTTATTGGCTGTTGTCGGTAATA
>NW_020189511.1:426715-426819 GCF_900000015.1 Plasmopara halstedii
GTCGTGCTGGCTATTAAATCGACTGCATGATGGTCAGATTCCATAACACGGGAGCTATTGCCTGACCGCCTGTGAGAAAATAGTGAAAATCCAGGCGATTCGTG
>NW_020189511.1:426829-435915 GCF_900000015.1 Plasmopara halstedii
TACTGCCCTGATCCTGTCGGTGGTATCAATCTGGCTAACTTCCAAAAAAGCTTGGAGCACAGTCTTCATTCGAAATGAACACACGAGTACTGCTGCAATCGAACCAACTGACAAGAGACACATGACAACGTCATTGACGACAGGTTTGTATGCAAGCTGCAGTGAAGTTCTTATGGTTTGAAGCAAGTCGCTGCAGTTTGGTACAAGACTATTCGAGCTGCATTTGTTGATATGGGATTCGTACAATGCCGTAAAAATACATGTATGTTTGTCCGTCTCGTCAATGAAAACAAGTCTCCTGCGTATATCGTATTCTATGTCGATGATCTGCTTGTCGGTTGAACTACGGATGCCGAGGCCGAGGCGATTTGTGCTGCACTTAGTGCCAAATTCACTGTGAAATCTCTTGGCGATGCTGATTATGTTCTCGGGATGGAGATTGAGTATGCACCGCAGAAGGGTGAGCTTGTGTTGAGGCAGACCCACTATATTTAAGGGAATGCTCTAGCGATTAGGCAAACGGAAGCAAATGCTGTGCGTAATCCGATAGTGCTTGGTCAGGACTATACACCAGACAAATCGCATGAGAAGTACAAAAATGACCGGGCCTACCGAGAACTTATTGGGTCTCTTTTGTACGACGCCAATGCTACCAGGCCTGACATTGGTGCTATTTTGTCGACAGTTTTGCAGTACCTGGTTTCGTAATGTGATTTGCACTGGCGGGCGGCAGTGCGCGTCCTGAACTATCTCAAAGGCATGTCTATCAAGGCTTACGCAGACGCAAAATGGGTGGGGGGTAACAAGCACACGAGACGTTCAACGTCTGGAGTAATATTGCTGTTAGCAGGGGAGCCTGTAGTTCTCGAGAGCAAGCGGCAGACCTACGAGCTCATTTTGTGCGAGACCACGTCGAAGCAGGACGCATCAAGCTAGTGATGAGCCCACGGAGGATCAACTAACCGACTTCTTATCTGAGGTGATGACCACGCCCCGCCTGTTGCTATTATGTCGGGAAAGCAGGATCGACGATGTGCAAGTTGGGGGGGGAGTGTTGAGGTATTGTGACGCCACGTCACAGATTTGTGTACGGTGCAACTTGCAAGTTGAACTGGAACCTTCTCGAAGATCAAGATCACAAGGTTACAGATCATGCGTTTGTATTCAGGAGCTGGTTAGGGTTTTGGTAGCTAATTTTGCTTTCCATTCTGCGCTGCGATTAACAAGACATCGTTAAACCAATCAGAAATTTCGTGGTCAATTACACAGCCTTTTTTGCCGGAGATAAGCAGAAGCTGCTTTAATTTAATGCTTCGAGGGCAGATGATGGCAATAATTTGAATCGCGCAGTATTTCATCTTATCAACGGAAAAAACTTATCAAGACATTGATAGCTAAGAGTGAGCTAGAGATTCAAAAGTTTACCCACTGAGAAATAATTAATTCCGAAACGCATACACACGATAAAAATTCTAGGGATTACGGATCGAAATCGACCGTTAGATCGCTGAGCATTCTACTTTTGAAGAGCCTTATAGATTCCACGCAATAAACAGAGAGTTAAATTTTAATCAACATTATATGGTCCGAATGCGTCGGTCATCTCTCGCCATTTAAAAACATTGTGCAGGTTACAAAGCGGTATGATGAACAAGCTGACGACGATGTTGATAACATTTTGGCTGCTCTGCACGCTTAAGCCTTACTAAGTACGGCCTTCAAGTGTTCTTATAGCTTTCTTAAGCATTGTGTCGGAACATTTAAAGTAAGTGGCGTTTTGCATGCATGCAGCAGCGTAATTGCATCATTTTCACTTAAATTACGTGCCGAATAAACTTTAGCGAAATCATCGTGCTTGGAGCTTCCATTGTAGGACGCATTTTTTGCTATATTAATGCGAATGACCGGCACGACACGCTTTAGAGTATCAATGACGTCGTCTTCGTTCATTAAATGCAAAAGTCGGTATCCTAGCATTAACGGAAGTGAGAAAAAGATACAAAAAGTAATGATAGAGAGCAATTTATTTTTCTTCATGATAATCTATTTGATCTCGTCGCTTGGCTGTATGTGAGGTAAATTGCGCCTAGTTTGGGCGAAACAAGAACTGACACACATCATAATAATCAGAAATTATACTGCACTAAATTTAACTCCGTTTCGTCTTTTATATTCAAACAGAGACCGAGTAAGCTATTTGTCTCAGCCCCGTCCATCAATCTGTCGCGCTACAATACTTCACATGATAATTTTACGACAATGACTTCAGCACACAATTCTGTGCTCATGACACTCTTTGTATAGAGCCACAAATGTAGGTACAAATGATATGAGAACAGTAATAACGCACACCAGCTACTTTAAACCTGAATACGAGTGAGCACTACACACTTGAGTAGCAACTGCTATAAGCCGAAGAGCGTGTAGCCATAAATCGACGCCCAACAACATACAGTCAAGAATACATTTATGTAAAAGGCAGTGCTGTTTTAACTAAAACTGCGTGATGACTTAGTCCACGGCCATGGCATGTGGCCACCTTTTCTGTCAATTGACTAAATTCTGCTGTCATAAGATATGGTTTATCATGCATGTTTGATAAGAGTTGTTGGTGCTTCATGTTAACAGTTAGTTCGATGATAAAAAACCCTGAACTTCACTATCAATAAATTTGCGTCCAATTTTGTTCTAAGACTCTTATTCTTCGACATGATTAAACCCTGCTGCTGCTACCCTCACGTAAGATGTGCAGTAGCTTCAAGCTTTGAAACATCTGAAGGCATATGGTTTCTCAATATTGTAAGGTTGTTATCGAAAATCAATGTATATATAGTAAATATTATTTCAAGTCAAACAAAATTAGTGTGTATCTTCACTATCGGCATATATGAAAAGTTAAAAGATTGTTACAGCCATACTTTGCTTATTTTATGTAAGTTATAATCGATACTGCTAACGAGTATATGCTTCCACACATAATATGTCCTACAAAAACAGTGAGAGTGTTGCATTTCGCTTTTGCTTTGCTCGTGGCTCTAAAAGTGTAATAGTCTAATGCAAAGTTTGTTTTGTGACAAGCGAACATCTACAAGAGATTGTCTACATTGGCTAATGTAAAATTCGCGAATACGAAGTTCTGACAACTTAAGAAAAACCCATTTCGAGAGATCAAACATTAAATGAACTAAAATTGAGTGTTTCTCACCCAGAATAATCTTAGTTCTTACCGTAACGGCCGCTATTCCATTTGGTCTTGACTGCCCGTATTTTGATTATTCACTGATGATGCAGTTTTGAACTGTCCTTTCAAAAGGCTTCAGCAGATGTGTTCACGCTGGCACTTTATTCCGGGGAGAACCCAGTTTAACGAAGTCTTCACATCACCCATCAAATCAAGGCTTGCTGGGTATCATATGATCCCACTTATACAAAGGGTGAAGCTAATGCTGTCGATTTGGTATCTCTCTTTATTTCAAGCTGAGAAGCTTTCAGATGATGATGCAGCGCAATCATCAGAGCAAGTGACGTACTTACGCAAGCTTTTTGAAGCAAGAGACTCTGGATAATTTATACTCCTCTGATGTTGATCAGCTTGTGAGACACACAACCGAGCCAATGTTTATTCGACTGCTATTCTTATAACGCAAGTTACTCAAGTTCACGGTATTTGAACTGCAGTGGATTGCTGGATTCAGAGTCCAGTGTGCTAGTGACCCTGTCATATGTATAGAGAATTGTATTTTGAGATTGACTTAGAACATTTAAATCAGGTTAAGCATATATTTATTGTTATTACTTGACAGAAAGACATCAATTTTTTATTGTCTGCTTTGAGTACTTCCAGCTGGTACGTTAAGCAGACTCTTAATCAAAAACGCAATAAAAATCACATATAAACTTCGATGAGTACGTCCATGTGAAGTCTAGTCGCGACGGCGAGCACCTTTGCATTTGCTCTTTGGAGGCGGCGCAGGAGCAACTTGGGGCGATTCACTCGAGGGAGACTTGGAGTCATTATTAGGAGTTGGAGAGACTTGCGTAGGATCCTCTTCATATGGCGTTTGGGTGGGGTCCGAGTCACCGTAAGAGTCTTTCCCAGCATTGGAATCACCACCACCACTACCAGGACCCGTCAAAGGTATACAATTCTTGTATGCCTGCCACACCACTTTGCCTTGGAGACGTTGCAAAGCGAGCCAGTAGAATCGAAGCAGGCCACCACCTGAAGGACATAATGAGTACTTTACGGGTTTGAAGACAGTAATTGTTTGCTGCGTGCCATCGCCGTAAGCTGATTGGCAGTCATCGTTCTGAAGGATCATCTTGTCATTGCACCAAAGTTCACACGGACCAGCGTGTACGATACCACGGGAGAAGGTGGCCGTGCCATCTGATGGAGGATCAACAGGTTTGCCCTTGGGATCTGTAAAACCACAATCCTCACCGAACGCGGGGTTACCGTCCATCAATGTCCGAACGTTCTTGTAGTTGTTCTTTGCCGCCAGCTCCTTGAATGTGGACAAAAGGCCCTCGTCGCCCTTAGATTTGTCCCACGGTCCGTCCCATAAAGGCTTAATTTCGACAACCCATTTGTTTGTCTCCTTGCTCTTCCATGTAGGAGGAGGCTTAGCAATGTAGCCGTGAGCCTGAGCGTAGTCAATTAATGTAGTGACAGCCACAATCATGGCTGAAACAGATGTAGTCGCGACCATAATTCCTAGAGAGGTTACGTTTGGAGAAATAAAGCTGGTCGCTTTGCGGCAAATTATAAAATGCTGTGTCTACTTGTCGTGGTGCGCATGCAATTTATTTTAGGGTGATATGTATCAAGTGTAGTTCTAGCTAGTAGTGATAAATGAGCTTGATTGTTCATGATTCGGTGTAATGACAGCGACAGATTGACACCAAAAACTCAAGATTGTACAAGATTCGGACGTTGAAGACACTACAGAAATCTTGATCCTGCAGAGGCACGACAGGTTTCGGCTCAAGAAGTCGAGAAAGGAATTGGGGTGCTAATGCTATTTTAATTATTGCTGGTTTGGTGTCATCACGCAGAACATCTGTGAAAAAAGTCTTACACCGTCTGGACTGTGGATTATGGATCAATGACGCTAAAGAAGAGACAGAAGTACTAACAATAAGGATGGCGGTGTCGCCACCGTCTATCTAGAAAAACGATGCTCTATACAAATAAAAGGGTGAACACTTTATAATCACACCAAAGTACCTTGCACTATGTAAAGAGCAATTCAATCGACTAAGGCTCGATGAGGTTCCTGACATGCTAATGGTTATCAAGAGGAACCAGCTTGTCAGGCAACGACATCAGAGCTTGTGCAACATCAGGCCAAGTAATTATTGCTGTCCTTTGCGAACTAAATCTGCTGTGATAATTGCATTGCAAGGTCTTAGAAAAGATCAGAATATTATTTTGCAAAAAAAGTTGAGTCGTTCGTTTAGGCTTAACCTTTTGTAAGACTTGTGATCGTATGATCATACAAAGCAAGTCTCCCTTCGAAGTGGTAGACGCTGTCCGACTAAATTATTGCAAACATTCTATTGGTTTAATGATTTCTACAAGAGATCCAGACGATCTTCGTGTAACTATACCCTGCAATAAGCTAATGGCGTAAGCAACTTAACTTCTTTTCGCGCGCTGTTTCATCGACGACCGAAAGCCCGTCGTTCGTCTGCAGGATCAAGGTTCCCGTGATTTTTTATTGAGATACGAGTCATATCTTGAACAATCTTTAGTTGCTGTTGTCCTATCGCTATCATCACATCGACTCATAATTAGTCGAGCTCATTGCCCTTAGTATCATTACTGCTAAAGAATTATTCCGTCCTCAAATATATTACAGACTCGCCAAAACAATCAAGTCATAGTTTGCCACAGATTGACCCTCAACGCGTTTATTATTACGTAAGTTGGTGATACTTCTGTCAAAATCGCGATTGTTGCTACATTCCTTGATTCTGCAAAGGTGCGCCAGATTTTGGATCGTCAATCGAATAGTGGTCGAGAAAAAAATCTGTGTGCTTATTACCATTAATTTGATGCAAGTTTCGTGTCATCATTTGTACTAGCGCAGAGCATCAGCGAAAACAATGTCACATCTTGGGATCGCTGATACATTTGGATTTAACCAGTACGATCAAGAGAAGGATAACAAGTAAAATGTAGATCGTTGTAATTACAAAGCAGCTTTATTAGTGAATATACATTTTAGTATCACTGGTAACTACTGTTCTTATGTTTCCGTCCAAAAACGATGCCACATTTTTACCGATTTATTGGTACTAGCTTGGCATTCCCTTGACACCGTGTAATCAAACTGTGTCCTTTGAAGGAATCAAACCCATCAAACTCGAAAGCGGAGCAACCACATTCTAATAATAAAGCCAATCTTTATTTATGTTCTCTCGTAAAAGCAGAGACCATTACATTGTTTGATACCTTTGGGGGTCTCGGTTTCGCCCTGGTAGGCGCGTATGAAATCCATCTCTGTACATCTGTTGACGCGGACTTTGAGAGTCAACGCTTCATTTTTAGAAAGTGCTCAGCAATCCAGTGCATAGTTATAAAACTGATGTTCGCAGTGTTGCTGCTAGCCCGCGATATGCAGTTTATAACGGTTTGATAGTGTAGAAAGTATATAATATCGGCTCTATTCGAAAGGCACTATTGAATTTAGCCGGCAAGAAGTACATAGCTACTTTAAGTCTCCTGGTTCCGCTTCTGGATGGAACGTACGAATCCGTCATTTGTGGCTTCGATGATGTGACCTGCAGAGTCAAAGCTTCTTCTGTGTGATATGGCGATTACCCGTTTCCACGTGGTAGCACTTGTCGTCAATTCAACGGCAAGTCTAAGTGGAAGGATAGCCGCTGTGGTAACGGAATATATGTTCTTAATCCAACGAGACACGTCTGGTAAGCTTATCGGCTTTTGTTAGGTCCGAGGGGGTAGATTTGTGCTATCCCTCCAAGTCAAACAAAAAAAGCTGGAGTCAGCCCATATATATCCTCTAGTCAACAAGACAACCTTAATATGCTTCCGAGTTTTAGTAAGATAGCATCATTGGCGTCTAAGAAGCGAAAGCGGTAGTTGCTCGCCTGGGTGTGTTCACCAAATGTATTAATAATTATGACTCCCGGGGTAACACATGAAATAAATCGTACGCGAAAAGCTTTCGGCTTCAAAGGCAAGGCGAGTGATGATAAGTATCCAGCCCTGTGAAGAAAGAGACGACAAAAATTGCCTCCTTTAAATGACAAAATAGAGAATCATGACTTCGACCATGAACCAGACGAGCCAACACTTCACCACAAATTCAAGCTTCGAGCTAGATAGTCGCGCTCTGCAATATCTCTGTTGAAAGGTTGATTCCAGCATAGGAAAGCTTGTTAGGACCTATGTCGCGAATGTGTGTACCTTTGAATCAGGCGGCACGAGTGTGTCCTAAGTTACCTCAAAATAGAAGTGACTTTCAATGATTTGCGTGCTCTTATCGCCGCATTTGCGGCAAAATCTTGTCCGACTTCGGTACTGTCATTATGGGTTTCTGAATAGGTGCTTCTCGCTTTGAGATCTTATGCACCCACTTCCGCTAATTTCAAAGCGAAGGTGAGTATAGCGTTAGAGGCATAGTATACATGCTGCTAGGGACGGTTGGGGTTGGGGAGGTGAAAGAGATACAAGCTTGCCGAAGACAAAAACCTTAGCTATGCTAATGAGGACCAGTTGGATTAATTTTAGCTGCCATGCAGCGACGTGTTTCAGATATTTTTTACGTGGTAGTATCAAGCATTTGCAAGCTTTATAGTCTGTTTTTTTAATAAGTAGGTAGAACGTTAGGTTTCACACACGAGATCGCCCTTCAAATTCCTATATCGAAATTTATGGAGTCCCAAAGACTTCCCTGCACACTTTTAAAAAAACAGCGATATTCTTCTGTAATAAAGGTCGAGGTCAGCAGGACCACGCTCTAAAACGAGCAATTTGTTCACGAGAGGTGGGGCTCGCTGCACTGGTCTGTTGATTGTTCACATCATCGTAACAGACTATGAGATGCCATTGTCATTCTTGATAGGCTTAGAAGCGTCTTGCAATTTTGTTCGTCATACAGTTATGTTCGCTGTGTGATTGTTAATAACGGTAGACAGCATGTGAATGACGATGTCAAAAACGTATACGATATTAAAGTTCCTTGTGACTAAGTCATTAGTAAATGTGTCGATGAATCCGTCAATATTTGTGTGAGTTTGAAGAATCTGACTGGGCGAAGGGCGTTTGACCTGATTTTTTTAATTTATATTTGTTTGTGCAGCGGAGCTGTCGTAGCTTAGCACTTGAGAAATTGAATTAAGATCACCGATCTTTCGTTCTATAACTAGAACAAGTACGAGTTAGCGAATCGCAACCCGCTTGCTCTAAGAGTAATTATTGCCTCACCCCAGGCTAATTAGCTCTTCCGTTCAAAATCAAAGAGCTGATTTATATTTATTTTTATCTGCGGCAAAGCCAGATTTCAGATAATATACTAAATATGAATAGTAAAATCTAAATACATGCATAACTACTATCTACTTAGCCCCGTGCCTTTTTCTTGGCTGGGTGTGTTTACACCATGCATATCTCGTGTGACACACACCCCTGTTACCAGGATACGTGTAAGATTGGGAACATTCAACAAGGCTCGCGTGTCCGCTAGACACTGCAACTTAATTCGTTGGAATAGAACAACTTCCTTGCTCAATGATCCCTGTGTCAACGACACGGAAGTTACCAAGTCTCGCTGGTTCTGACAGCGAGCACGGACAGAGCCCAACTTCGTCTCCCGCACGCGGTGCGAAGTCGGACAGTGTGTCCGCGGTACCGGGGGGTGTACATCCTAGGCTCGATGAGCACGAGCGTCGCGCTTTGCGCACGCTATTAATGACTTTTAACTTCGTTGACGATGTGGAGGTGGTCGACTACGAGTCTGACACTCCTTTTCCCGCATGGGATGACGAGGTAGGCGAGCTGCGCCAGTAGCGTGATACGAGCCCTGCTCGCGCCGTGCGGACCCCATGTCTGTTCC
>NW_020189511.1:435925-436130 GCF_900000015.1 Plasmopara halstedii
ATCATTTCAATCGAATTTGTTTGGTCCGAGAAATTTCCTTCGTAATCACGGACTGACCAACCATTAGAAGTTGTTACTCCTGTTGAGAGTCCACTTGGTGTGGAGCTGACAGCTCGAAGACGACCATCTAATTGAAACTTAGTGAGTGTCATCCCACCTATAACTGGAAGCAGAGAGCGCACGACTAGCCGCGGGCCAAAAATCG
>NW_020189511.1:436140-441560 GCF_900000015.1 Plasmopara halstedii
GCGAACTACTGCTCGGATGGATGGCTTTTCTTTGCTTTCTCTGGAAGCGGTAAAGAACTTTTTCTATCAGATTTGATTACGCGGACTCGTAGAGTTAGAGCTCCGTTATTCGAGATGGGCATCAACCCTTTTAAATGTGGATGGTTGTAATCTTCCGCACTCCTTACATTACGATCAGCAACCTTATGACTCCTAGTTACCTGCTAGATCTGTTCTTTGCTGATATGACCACTGCATCCAAATCTTCACGAGCAGACTATCAACGATCCGATGTTTCGTACAGGCACAAAATATGGAGTGCTAATTAGACATCTTCTGCAAGGATGTTAAGTTTCTTAATTCCTTCATAATTTGCTTTCTAAAAAAATACTACTTTATAGGTGTAGATCATGCAGATAGGTCATGCAGCGTATACTGAAAATGCCTTCGCATCTTCCCTGACCTTCAAAGGCTTTCCAATCGCCAATGATAATGTTTTCCGTAATGAACAGTCAGCGCGTCTAACCAAAATTCAATGTGTTCATCCGGTACATGATAAAACGTAATGTGCCCGTAAGTTTCCACCCTCTGAAAGAACTATGATGCGCAAGGGCAATATGACGTGCTGCAATCATCAACTTTGACAACGACACAAGCTGCAGCTGCTTGCCGCGGTGACATCACTGATTCAAAGCACTATTGCTGTTACCATCGTACCCGAAGTGCGCTGAAGAAATTAGCGGCTGACTTTGAAATACTATACGCGATGGTCTAGAAAATGCAATTGCTGTGCACTTGTGCGTATCAAACCACCATATAAATTGTCAAGCAATTCTTTTTCTCAGCACCACCGATGACATGCTCAGACTTGAAATGATGTTGACCAATTTGCAAGGCGAATAGTAATAACAAACGTGAGCGGTAACGTCAACGTGTTGGAATGTGATGGCGGCGTCATGTGAAGATCAGTAAAATAGCAGCGAGACCGTGAGCGAGGCAGGTATCCGTTTGCTGCGGATTGGTCATTACCATGGCGCTGTCTACCAGTTAACCATTCTTTTAGCTTACGCAGGTCAAATTTATCGAGTAGCATGATAAGGTTCAGACGCCACGTTTGTCAGATCATCAGAATACGAATAAACGTCTATATGCCATCAACAGCTCAAATAAATGCATGATATCTCGTGGCTGGTATGAAACAACCAGCGAATGATCCACCCACAAAAGTAAGGCCAAGTAGCAGTCATGCTAAACGCTGAGGTCTGATCCGTTTGTCCATTTCATCCAAATATAATCGTGATGCTAACAAACAAGCCTTGTTTTAAGTCCAAAAAATCTTCGGTAATGCCCACATCTTGTATGAGTTTTTACCCGTTACAAGTCGAACTACGTCGTCTCGTCTAGCACTTTCGGTGTAGTACGGTCAGCGACTGCGGCTGCGGCTGCGAGGTCCACCCGACGGTGGAGGCTGAGGGGACCTGAAATATGGCACACAAAAGCAAGGACAAACTTTGGTCAGCAAAGGCCAAAGACCTATACACACAGCACGGATACGTGCCAGCTGCGTTCACGACGCGATCCGTGGCGCGAAGACATCTCCGATCGACTGTAACGACGATACACTTGAGGAGAACTGTCTAATTCTCGTTCCACGTAATCGTGGGGTGCGCGTTGCTCGTTCCGTGAATGCGGCTCAAAATAGGGACGACGCTCAGATTGCTGGTGAGCCTCGACTCCACTAGAGCGTCCATACGAGCGGTTACTATGAGTTTCATGCGAACGCTCGCGCAGGTCCGAAGTCTCCTCGCCTCTTCGTACGCTGCTGCTGCTAGTGTGGCGTCGATGGTGCTCGGGAGAACTACTGCGTCCCCGAATTTCCAGACCTTCACGAGCGTGTCGCGATGAATAATGGCGACTTGAGTGGTGGCGATGATGGTGACGGTGATCAGGTGACTTCTCAAGATCGTCTTCGTACCTGCTCTTCTTTCCAGCTTGCGAATCGTGCGAATTGTAACGCACGCGCCCACCGCTTCGGTCATCACCTTCATAAAACCCATTGTCTTCGTGAGAAACGCGCTTCGGTCCATCGCCTCTACTCCTGCGTAAGCAAAGTGCAACAGAATCAGCTTAATCCGCTATCTATGACCGGTTTCTATGATTAAATCTTAAAATCCGCATACTTGCGGAAGTTATAGTCCGTGCGCAGCTGCTGACCCGCAATCGTAATCGTAGCACTGTGCGCCTTCTTTGCCGAAGAAATGTCCGTGTAATCGACAAAGGCTGACATCGGGGCGCCCGGTCTGGCCTGAGGCAGCACTTTGACATTCTTGACCTCTCCGAATCGACCAAAAGCCTGGTCCAGCTCACTCATTTTGATGTGGGACGGAATATTGGCAACAAACAAATTAGGAGAAGCGCCGACGGGAAAGCGCGGGTTGTGCGTCTGAGAGGGCGGTGTTTGGCTCGCGGGGTTCTGCATGGACGGTGGCGGGCCATCGAAGCGGCGCTGAGTGCCGTGTGAGACAGCAAAGGCCACACGCAAGCGGCGACCACCTAGCTCTTTGTCGTTCATCTGCCGAACGGCGAGTTCGGCGTCCTCTAGTCGCTCGTAATGAACGAATGCATAGCCTTTCTTGACGGCACACTGTTCGATGGGCCCGAACTACAGGTAGAAACAAGGTTAATGTGGTGAAAAAATGAGTATTTAAAGTACGAACAAACCTTGCCAAACTCTTCCTCCACGTCACGCTGTGTGAGCTCGTAGAAGAGATTGCCTACGTAGAGCTTAGTCGACGCCATGGGAGTCTCCTCCATCTTTACCTCTAGGTTGACTATTGAATATACACTTGGACTGGAACAGATCGGAATTCTGGGATTGGCTATAAAGCGACCGGTCGTGTAGCCATGCTGGATCTTTGCGAAACGACGGAGGAAACGACGATGGCGGCCTCATTCACAACAGAGGAGAGTGACTGGGTGTTTGACTATGTGCTTAATCTGCTCCATTCGCCTGCATGGGAATTGCCAGTCATGTGCTTTATTGACGAAAATTGCGCTAGTTTCGACCTGGACGAAGAAAATAAATTCATTTACACGGAGCTGCACGCACAGTTCCGCGAGGTAATTGAGAATGTTCTAGGTTCACATTTGGCGGAATTGGGGCTCGCAGCCACAGACTTTGCAGCTTTATGTAAGAAAAAGCGTGATGTCGGGAAAGATTTCATCAGTGACAGTCTCAGTGCAGACGTGATAAACCAGATTTTGGCCATGGACGACTTTCTGAGCTTTAAGAGGCTTATGATCAAGCGTAACCTCGAACTTGAGCTAAAAGCGATTAAGAAGTTGCGTGAAGAGGGTCTCGAGGATGAACACGACCTTGAGACACAGTTCATGGAGCTCAGTGTGCTTTACAAGCAGGAGGAAATGGAACAGGTCGAGCTGGATGCGGCACTTGCCATGTCTATGGTAGTGCAAGGTGAGCGGCTGCGACCTGTGTCGGTGGCAACAAAAGTAGCCGAAGACAAACACTCCCGCGCTAGCCATGAACGGGTGCAGTTGTCGCCCGTCGACGCACAGCAGCAGATCCTCGAAAATAAGAAGGTGGAGGAGGCATGCAAGAAAAACAAAAATTATCTTGAAGCAAAGCGCAATGAGTGGCAGCAGACAGCTGGAATCTCCGAGCTAGAAGTGAAGCGGCGTAAAGAGTATCTTCAAAAGCAGCGCGATCTACTCATTGAAAAGAAGAAGCGCGAACGTGAAGCTCAGCTAAAAGATTACCAGCAGGAGCAGAAAGCGACAGCGCCTGAACCTCCTACGCAGCTTGTTGAAAAGATTAAGAACAGCACATTGAAAGAGAACAAAAATACAGATGAAGAAGAACGTATAAAAGCGTCGCGTATCGCTTTAGTGCGCCGCATAAAGCAAGACTTACTCGAGTCCTCAAATCTGGAGGCCCCTGATTGTCGCACGAGCAGTTTCAAGATGCACCAGGTACGGACGAATGCTGCTTTATTAAAAAAATAATGATCCTTTTTTGTGTAGGTGTTTGGGCTTGGCGACAAGCTCCAGCGTGTCAAGGATCTTCGTCGACTGAGTCAAGAGCAGGAGAACAAAGTTCAAGCCAAGCTAGTGAGTGAACCTTTTTTGTGTGATTGATAATCTATTGGTGACGCATCTTTTGACAGAGACTGAGTTTGCAATCCTGATTAGACATCACGAGGTCGGGGTATGTCGCAAAAACTCTATATCTATTGCAGCATGGGACAGTTTGGGCAATTCTTAAGCGTGCAAGGATCGGAAAAAATGCATTTGCTGAAATATATAACTCATTGTATATATTACTCTTTCTGGTGTCGACCCACGACAAATTCGACATTTGTGAATGTTAGGTCCGGCAAGTTGATATTGAAAGGGTTTTGATAATAGCAGCAGTGAACATACACCTGCCCAACTTACAACTCTTGGAAATATTTGTACCGGTTGTCATTGTGTGGACTCCGTCCTCACTTTCGGCTTGACCATTTGTTCCAACCACATCGGTAATTATTTCACAACTTCGAAGTATTGCACTAATCATTTAACGCTGCACTTTTGCACTTCGCCCCTTATCTAGTAGAATAGCGTGCATTTACAGTCCTATACTCCCGACCTTGGAAGTTTACTGTACATCTCCGACAGCTCCAACAATGTTTTGATAGATGTCATGTGTGACGATCTTAGGCCAGCCAAACAGAGGAAGCAGTCGTTGGCGGTTTTGGCGAAGAGTGCAGCGGTGCTGCCGTAGTTTAGCACTTGCGTAAGGCCACTGACCTTTCGTTTTATACTTAGAACAAGTACGAGTTAGCGGATCGCAAATTGCCTTCCCAAGGCTAATTGACTCTTCGGTTTAAAATCCAAAACTGATTTTTTTATCCTAATTTTAAAAGTTTAGATTTTCCCAAATATACTAAATATATATAGTAAAATCTAAATACATGAATAACAACTGGCTACCTTGCCACATACCGTATTCTTGTTTGGGTGCAGTCACACCATGCACATCTCGTGTGACACACACCCCTGTTGTTAGGGTTTGTGTGAATCCATTACACCCCCCATTAAGATTGAGAACATTTACAGTTCCAATCGATTATTGCTTCTACGAGGCTCACGTGTCCGCTAGACACTGCAACTCAATTCGTTTGGAATTAAACAACTTCCTTGCTCAATGAGCCCTGTGTCCACGACACGGAAGTCATCAAGTCTCGCTGGTTCTGACAGCGAGCACGAGTAGAGCCCAACTTCGTCTCCCGCACGCGGCGCGACGTCGGACAGTGCATCCGCGGCACCGATGGATGTATATCCTAGGCTCGATGAGTACGAGCGTCGCGCTTTGCGCCCGCTATCAATGACGAGTGACCTCGTTGAGAATGTGGAGGTGGTCGACTACGAGTCTGACACTC
>NW_020189511.1:441570-441744 GCF_900000015.1 Plasmopara halstedii
AAAGACGATTAAATTTTGCTGGTGCATTTGACAGCCCTTGGGGCATTACCAGCCACTCCCAACGCATACCGCTCGGAGTACTCACCCCTGTCAGCGGAATATCACTCGCTCTCATTAGCAATTTATAATACCCATCGACCAAGTCGAGTGCACTGTACTTCGTACATCCCACCA
>NW_020189511.1:441754-443507 GCF_900000015.1 Plasmopara halstedii
TTCTTACAAATTCTAAGACTTTCAACCAGAGGCAGTTCGCACAAACAACAATTTGTGCTGGCTACAGCAGAATCAGAAGACTCCGTAAGTCTTTCCGCAAAGCACATAGAATTCGATTGTTAGAAAGTAAATGTTCTGGAAATAAATACAACATAACAGTATGAAGCATATACAACCTGCTGCATATCACACATTCTGCAGTCTCTACCTCAATTTCCCAGTATAGAAGCAATCGATTCTTGCTGGATAGGAAGTCTTTTCTGTGGAGTTTGCTCAATGATGCAGTGCAATGCTGGGATTGATGTCAACGTCACGTTCAGTATAACCTTGACCGTGTAATTATTTTACGTAGTAAATTGGTAATCTCACCTTACATTCTACTTATGACACTTTTCTTTCAAAGAAACAGCAGCCTAAAGATTACTTCGAAAGCTCACATCGACAAGGTAGAGTCGGAGTTCTAATCGTGGTCAAATACTTTACAAACGCTTTGCCAGATGATACGAAGATGGGGGCACATCATATGGTGTCGACACTGGCTAACTCAACAAGCTGATTCTAGTTCTTCTAGAAACGTTTAAGCTCTTGGCCACCAAAGCAGCTCCGATGGACTATAACTTTAATGCTTAGGAATGTTGTGAACTCAAAGGCTTTTGTAAATCGATTTTGAATGCTCACTGAGCGTCTGAGAAGTAAGTGAGAGCTTCAAAGAGTCTGAAAGCAAAGAGTGGTAAGGTGAAAATTCCTTAGTGGATAGTTCAGCAACGATGACAATCTTGTTGTTGTCTGATCATTTAATCGTATAAAAAGTGGTATCCTCTCAGAACTTCAGGATGCAAGAAGACCGGTCACCTCGATTTGTACCGCATCTAAGAGTCAAATAATTTTATTAAAATAATGGTGAAGTGTACCTTGAAACTCGAGATAGCGCTGCTGGGCAGATTTAGGAGAAATTACTAACTTTCAGACCAGAAATCAGGTGAATGTGGTCGAGACTGATTCAAACAATGGTGTTTTTGACGATACTGAAAGTAATCACAAACTGATCCTGTCGCGTCTATTTTGCCCACGTTGAAACCGGCTAAAAGTAAACGATTAGTTTTTGTGCTTGTGAATTTTTCACAAGAATCGCTGTGAACCACATTCAAGCAACAAGATTTAACTTTCTCATCCAACTTAAATTTATTTGAAACAATACTTTATGAAGATGATAGAACATGCTACGTAATATCCAGTTCCTTTGTGAAAAGTCGTGGAAAGAATCAAATATAATACACTCGTTTTCTTCTTCGTTGAACGATTGTTGGAGCTATGTTTGCTTAGACGAGTAAGTGATTATTAATTTGATATAAGTTGTTGATGTAATATACGTAGATTTGTTTCCTATAACATCAAGCCTCTCTCTTTTGTACGCACGAAAACCTCTCTTGTCAACCATAACGATTAAGTGGACAATCAGCTACCATTTTTCATGGCGCAATCGTACCGTAATCGTGCCTTAAATTTGTAATATCGGGATTGCAAGTGGGACCATAATTACATCAACTAATTACTACAAAAAGAAAGCTGCACAATAATAAATTTCTATGTGCAATCACTCTATTCATTACACAAAATTAAAATGGTGGTATATACTTAATATATGCACTTCTTTATAACAATCAAATTGTATTGCCATTTTGGAGGGCTACCACGCCGATTGCAAACTCATGGTACTTCATCACGGTACATATGAGCATAGCTCTGATAGAAT
>NW_020189511.1:443517-444896 GCF_900000015.1 Plasmopara halstedii
TGATACTCGAGGAGCGCTCAGTGGGCGACGTGCCACTCCACGATCAGCCTGCGAGCCACGCTCGGGACTCCTGTCCATTACACCGTTGATGTCTACCAACTTGGACATTCCAATGTCTAGCACGTTGACCGTCTCGGTCCAGTGCTCACGCCAATAGCGGTTTTGTTTCCTAGCAGAGGTGGTTAAATGACTCGCTAAAGATCCACCAAGAGACGTGCTCGTAAAGCCCAAGGTCTTCGGTCTCCAATCAAACCATGGCTCATGGTGTAAAGCCCAAGGTCTTCGGCCTCCAATCAAACCATGGCTCATGGTGTCCAACCATTCCATTCCTAGGATGAGGTCATACCTTGCATTCAAGTCTAACCAGACAGCGTTCTACGCTATCAAAGTCAAGGAACTTGACTCCGAGGTCCACAGGGACACTCAAGACAGTGACATGTGTCTCCGTCGCTAAGCGAACAAAGACGATGTCACCCAACCGCGCTTTCAGCGCCTCAACATACAGCTGACTTCCTTCTATCGTGGCGCGTCGAGCTTTATTGACAGACGCCCCAGAATCGATGAGGATATTTCAGGGCTTCTCTCGAAGCCCTTTTCGGTCGCCTCCACGACCAGCAAGCCCGGCTTGCAAACACGTTTCGCGTTCAAGAGCACGGATCTCTTCGAGACTGGGTTGTGTTGACCCCTTGCCTCTCTGAGGCTAAACAAAACTCAGTTATCCCCCAGTAGGACGCCCCGCGCCTACATAGTGGTGTCGTTTCCCCGCGACGAACCAGACTGGTAGGTTTTAAGGCGATAGTTTGAAGAACCGTTACGCGCCTTGCGCAGGAGTCAACCGCTCCGCAGGTGACGGGTGTCTCCACAGCCAAATTACCGTCGTGTGTTTGCGTGCTGCTCAGCAGCTCGGAGCTCTGCTCCCTCGTCTTCAGCATAGCTGAAATCTATGGGCATAGGTCCGCTTGACGAGCTGTTGGAGTGTGCACTGCAACCAAGTGGTGCCCACTACAAATTAAATTCGGCATTCAGTGCCATATTCACCGCCTCTTCAAATGAGAACGGATGCACACGGAAGACTTCCATTCTGGCCACGCCAAAGCGGAGGCCTTCCATCAAGACGGTCACTGTGACCGCCTCCGGAAGGGGATCTGCTGCCATCCCGACAATGAGAGTTCGCAACTCTTGGTCAAAGTCCACCAACTCCTCGTTGCCCCGTCGGGCGGCAAGGAAACGCGATCTCACGCGATATGCCCGATGAGGCGTCGAGAACACTCGTAAGAGTTGCAATTTCAGCTCCACCCAGGAGGGAAACGCAGCTTTGACCGAAGTGCCGAACGTCAGTGCCCATTCTCGCGCTCGACCACCGAGCTTTGAGATGGCTA
>NW_020189511.1:444906-445017 GCF_900000015.1 Plasmopara halstedii
AACACTACTCGACACAAAGGAGATGCTCCGTCGCGAGTTTGAGACGCTACAGAAGAGAGCAGAAGGAGACGGCGTTCAAGGCAGCTGCACAACGAGGAGGTATTAAAGGAG
>NW_020189511.1:445027-445192 GCF_900000015.1 Plasmopara halstedii
TTAATATCTTAGTCAGGGCCGAGTAGGTATAGCCGTGTAATAAGATAATACATAGCAACTTTCAACTGAGATACACCATGCTGAATTTCAATGCCAGAAGTAGCAGAATGTATTTGAGACGACCCAGAACCAAATGATACTAATCAACCATTTAGAGTTATCGAG
>NW_020189511.1:445202-445648 GCF_900000015.1 Plasmopara halstedii
CCCCTGTGTCCCTTGTCCCTATGTCCTCATACCCATGTCCTGTGTTCTATGTCCCATGTTCTATGTTCGAATTTCTTACAACATTCGTTCTGTATGTATCTGTAGGTCACTTAGTGTTTTAGTATAACAATTGTGATAAAACAGTCAAATATTGAACTCGGTATGTATATTATGCAATATAAAGTAGATACTTAGCTCACGCTATTTGTCACTACTACAGCGATGTGATGCACAATGAATGCAAGGAAAGAACATGAAACCGTACTGGATGCATAACATCAGCACTTTAGTCTCTCTGTTCCTCTTGACACTTGCGTTTGTTGTGACCATTTTCGCCACATTTGCTGCATTTGTACACTTTGGTGAGGGCGATTGTATCAGCTTGAGATTAAATTATGCTAATTCATTCCTAATACAATACATTTTCTGTTGTGTAATATTACGGC
>NW_020189511.1:445658-481636 GCF_900000015.1 Plasmopara halstedii
ATATTTTATTTTTTGAAAAGTTGGTATATTTTTTTATATTTGGCAAAAGTTGGGCATTATTTTTATTCTCCCTTTTTTATACTTGGGGCATTTTTTTTAATCTCATGTTTGTATTAGGAATGAATTAGCATAATTTAACAAAATACCCCACAATAACAAAGTTCACATTAATATGCTATAACCATTCAGTTTACTACTAACCAAGTAAAGCTAAATTAAAGAATACGTGACTTCTAACCAGGTTCCACATTAGCTCAGATGGTAGAGCGCTTGCAAAATACAAGCAAAGGTCATTGGATTGAACCTAATGGGTAGGTAGTTTGTTGGTGTCTCATGCCCATGTCCCTGTTTCCCTTGTCCCTATGTCCTCATACCCATGTCCTGTGTTCTATGTCCCATGTTCTATGTTCGAATTTCTTACAACATTCGTTCTGTATGTATCTGTAGGTCACTTAGTGTTTTAGTATAACAATTGTGATAAAACAGTCAAATATTGAACTCGACATTGTACGCAAAAAGTTTATGTATATTATGCAATATAAAGTAGATACTTAGTTCACGCTATTTGTCACTACTACATCGATGTGATGTATTCTTTAATTTAGCTACACTTGGTTAATAGTAAACTGAATCGTTATAGCAAATTAATGTATACTTTGTTATTGTGGGGTATTTTGTTAAATTATGCTAATTCATTCCTTATACAAACATCTTCTGTTGTGTAATATTACGGCTCAACAGTGATGGGGTATTTTTTTTATTTTTTGAAAAGTTGGGATATTTTTTTTATATATGGCAAAAGTTGGGCATTTTTTTTATTCTCTCTTTACAATTTCTACACTTGTAGCTACAACTTCAACATAGCGCTTTCATTTGATATTTGTTTTCTTGGAATTGATATATAGTAATAAAGCTTTATATGTTACTCAATTATACTATTTTGTCTGCGGTGCATTGAGAGTACAATGCGTTCTGGATCAGTTGTGTCAAATCTTGCAGATGGAGCCCCATCTCGAAGCTGAGTTGCGGCGAGGGCTACTTGAAGCAGCCCCTTACGAGGACAGCCCTAAACGAGACAAAGTATCCACCAGTGTTCGGCTACTGCTATCATTGCGGAAAACGTGGGCTGCACGCGGCCATTTCCCTTACAAGTTAGCGCTGCATGTCACGCTGGTACTCCTCACCTTCACACAAATGCAGCTCTACGACGCACAAAATACCGCCTATTTGCGTGCGTCACATCGAAACTGGTACATCTTGTTGCATCCTCTCATTTGTAGCCGATTGTCTGACTGCACATTCTTGTAATAGGGCATTTTTCTTTCTGCCGCCTTCAGCTACAATTGGTATAATGTAAGTGTCGTTTAATGGACTAAAATGAAATAATTGAAATCCTAATAAAATGCACAAATTGTGTACATTTTGTAGCCCGCGCTATCAGCGCGAGTTATACACAATCGAGCATACGTTAACCGCGTTGCTCTTTCTGCGAGACGCCTATTTTACAATCGGCAATACATCCGTTGCCAGTTATGAGTACTTACGTTTGTCTTCAGGCGACATTCAGCCAATTCGATTGGCAGTCGTTCAAATGCTTCCTAATGGCAATTTAGTAAAGCGGGAGTACCTTGTTTATCAGGATGACAAAAGTGTGGGGCCTTTCGACCCTACACTGCCGTGGGGGCAGAAAATAAATTTGTTTCGATCGCTACGCAGTGTTAGGTTCTCTTTTTCGCTCCGTGATCATCAATTTGGGACTCATTATCTGGAATGCTTTGAGTGGCAAGTGAATGTGCGATTTGAAGTTATTGAGAGCGCCCAGATTCGTGTGCAACTGGAGGATTCCGAAGTGTTTAGCTGTTCAAATTCGTATTCTCGTCCATTCTGGACGGCGACAAGACAGAGCTTTGTATGGATGCACATAACTATTGCGGTGGTTTCCAGTTTGTACATGGTGCTAAGTCTCAAATATCTATGGCGATGCTTTAACGCGTGAGTTTTAAAAAATGATGTGCGGAGACATTCTTATCCTAATTTCTGCTTGGTTTGCTTTGCTTCGGAAATATATCACGGGCTAGAAAGCCAAACGAGGACGATAACATGCCATTCAAACATGGAATGGACGATGTTCTCCACAATAACACAACCGAAATCGAAAACCGCGACCGCTCGCAGCAATATTTCAGGCAGTACAATAACCCTTCATACTGGAGATTTAGACAAATCAACAGCTTGTAAGTATGTTCTCTGTCGTATTGTACTTTGAACGCTTCGACTAACTATATGATAATGTCTTGCAACAGTCAATTAATTGTCTTAGTTTCGCTTGTCCTCTTACTCTGCAGCACGACATGGAGTCTATTTCTTAGAGAGGCTCATATCCCGATTCGTTTTTGGCATCGTTTACTGCATGCGACAGCACTATTGTTGCTTTGGAGTAGTTCTATGGGATATCTCCAACATAATCAGAACATTTTTTCGATTGTGTTAACCCTCAAATTGGGATTACCACGCGTGTTGCAATTTTTGCTAGGCGTATTTCCACTTTTTTTTGGATATGCCCTTTTTGGGACAATATATTTTGGGAACAAGATTGAAGAATTTGGCTGTTTGAGTGCTTCAATGGTAACTTTATTCTCCCTTATGAATGGAGACGCTATCTTGGATACTTTTGACGCAATGAAGCTCCACAACTTCTCTATTTCGGGAAAAGTTTACATGTATTCGTTTATCTCGCTCTTCACGTATGTGGTTTTGAACATTTTTATCGCTATAGTCGAGGAGGCGTTCTTTGCAACTCAATCTTCCCGCCGCCGGCTCAATGACTTACTATCGGATCGTCATGTATTGAAGACATAACCTTCTTTGCCTTCGCAGAAATGGGTTGGACTTCATCTATGTTTTTTCTCCTCAAATGGCTGGGGATAGCGTCAAAGTAGCGTAGTGTTTGAATACTTCTATTATCGAGTCTTTTTGAAATTTAATCACTTGACAAAGTTAGAATTAACCGTTTCTTAAAGCCGCTTTGGAAATTATGAAAGGATTCTAACCCTACATTAGTGAGAGTTTGATGAAACAAAGAGCACTCGGGACTCATATTACTTCCTATGCAAAATGAACAGTAAATACCAGTCTGTATATGTAATACTGGAATCCCATTCAAACGCAATGCGTGCAAGCTAAGGAAAATAGCTCCACAGTGTTGTAATAATTGAGTCATTTCCTGATGAGGGCGTGTTGGGGACCGTAGATACGACATTGCGAGCTGTTAAAAAGGGCGAAGTACATAACATTTTTTTGCGACCGTCATTTCACATGATTATATAATCAAACCAACTATTTGTAAGTAGTACTATCAAGCATTATACTAGTTGGAGTGACGGGCAAGACATCTACGCCGGAAGCGAGATACGAAAGTTAATTGTTATTACTAGTTGATAAGCATGTAGACCATGTTGGTGTGAATATGATTGCTTTCACCTTCCCAACTAACAAACCTGGAAACGTTAGAAGCCCAACGCCGATAATCCTGTTTCACTAGTTGTAACAATTCAAGCGATCGTGGACCGTTCAACGACTGTTTCAATAGAAAGGAAATAGTCAGAACGAATTATTTCAGCTTCTCACGACTCTGTCTGAATGATTTAAAAAGATTGGAGAAGTCGCATCATGGAGATCAAAAAACTCACTGTTTTAAGCGAAGGAGACATTGCAGATATTTGCCAACCCTAAAGATCTCTCAAACACGTCGCCTGAGGCGTATTTTTGGTTGCCATATCGTATGGAAATGTGCAACGGCGTTGCCGTTCACAATCCATGCAGAAAGTCTCGATACAAATAGCCCGAGATATCAAGCACACTGCAGTTATGTCCATACGCTCCAAAAATAAGAGCATCTATATTCAGGCCACCCTGCTATTTCATGTGTGATGCAGCGGGGCTGCCGAAGCAAAACGCTTGAGTAAGCGTACTTTAGGTCACCGACCATTCGTTCTTTACAAGAACCAAGAATGAGTTAGCGGATCGTAATCCGCTTACTCCAAGAGTAATTATTGCCTTCCCAAACCGATTTTTTATTGATTTTTTATCCTAGTTTTAAAAGTTTAGATTTTCCTAAATATCCAAGATATAAATAGTAGAATATAAATACATGCATAACTACTGGCTACCTAGCCCCGAACTGTATTCTTGTTTGGGTGCAGTCACACCATGCACATCTCGTGTGACACACATACCCCTGTTACCAGGGTTCGTGTAACCCCATTACATGTGACATATGTTTGAGATGATTTCATCTCGACCAAAACTATTATCCACGATAAACTAAAGCTCAAAACCACCTGTGTTGCTTGACGTGAAGCCAGCAGCCCACATTTAACACGCATATCATATTGGATCCCGTTATCGTCAGTAGCATCAAGGCTTTGGTTGTACAGAACATACACAAAAATACAATTGTGTGATGTGAGCTCGTGACACCAATGGAAGTTTAAGGTTATAGTACATCACGTACCCCTCCCGTTACAAACCCACCTGTATGAGAACCACACGTTTACATTGCGAGAAATGAACGCTCAACGAGCTCATACTGTGCAAGGAATTCACTCCACTTCTTGCGCTCAACAGTAGTGCCGCAACATCACACTGGCGACGATGTTCAACTCGCCACAAATGAGCTGGACATGGCTCAGAGAGAGCCCAGCTTGCCGTCTAAGCGCAAAGGTTACTTCAGCTCTTGCAATCTCATCACGTCGTGAATATG
Organism: Plasmopara halstedii; assembly: GCF_900000015.1. NCBI lineage: Eukaryota > Oomycota > Peronosporomycetes > Peronosporales > Peronosporaceae > Plasmopara > Plasmopara halstedii. Next base: position 450,421 of record NW_020189511.1, read on the forward strand.
TTCTCAGACCTTCTAAAGTTGCTCGCCGCACTGGAGCGGAGCCATATCGGGCCTATGCATGCGAGCCCTCTGCTCACACCGAGAGTGCATCGAGTGCCAGATGATTGATCCGCAAGAAATCCTAGCCTTACAAGCTATAGCTCCTCAAAAGTATCGCGTGTGCTTAGGTTTGCGTAGATTCGTACCATTCATGAGTATGAACGTTGAATGCTGAGTGCAGGCGAGTGCCAAAGGGTATCGAACTCTGGTTTAGATTTTTTTTTAGTAAAGCAGAAGTCTGACCAGCTGTCAACCAATACTTTATTATATAAAGGACAAAGAATACCGCGGACATTGAGGTCTAACATCCAGCTTCTGCTGATCACAGTTCCTCTCAATCTCCGTGAATATATAATTTGTAACGGGGTTACATATACCCTGGTAACAGGTGTGTGTGGCATACCAGATGGGCATCGTGTGACCACTTCCAAACAAGAATAGGTACGGGGTCGGATAGCCAGTAGTTCTACATGTTTTTAGAGTTTACTATACATATTTGGGAAAATCTATGCATTTAAAATTAGGCGGCTTTGCCGCAGATATAAATAAATAAAGTCAGTTTTGAATTTTAACGAAGATTTAATTAGCCTTGAGTTAAGGCTATAATTACTTTTGGAGTAAGCGAATTGCGATTTACTAAACTCGTACTTGTCCTGAGTATATAACGAAATGTCGGTGACCTAACTAACGCTTCCTCAAATCGCAAAGCTACGGCAGCCCCGCTGCACCATTAAACCAACCGACTATGAATTGAGCGTGCAACAAGGTCGATTCTTTTCGACAAGCGACACTTCCAATTCTTTTGGAAGATAAGGGCTAGGTCCACCAGGTTGTGATAAGTAACGGCATCATAACAATTTTGCGGACGGGAGATCTCAAGCTCCCAAAGCTTTCGGATTTTTGTGCTCCACCTCATTTTGGTGACAGCTCGTAGACTGTTCCACACCAAGATGTCTTTCTTCTGGTCATCGAACAGCGCTGGCGGAGGACGACAATCCCACAGTTGAATCACGAGATCTTTTGGGTGTGATAGCTCGTGAATTATCCAGGATTCTTAGCATGCGTCCGAAGTTGAGATGTGTCAGCTTTAATGTGTCAGTCATCATACTACCTGACTTGAGGCACTTTCAACGGCTCAGAACCATGTCGCTGTGGTTTAGCAGAGGGCAGCTTTGCTATAGAACGTGGTGACGGTATAGCGACGTTTGCGACTGAGCAATTCTAATCCAACTGGCTTGAAATAGAGGGAATGTGATTTGGTTTCAGCAAGCCCATGTAGAGGCCGCCTTTCCTGCCACATCCCCGTTATCATTCGACGCCCGTTATGAGGAGATCAGCAAGGGGCCATCTTATGTTAGAATTTCTGTACCATCTTCGCGCAAGTAGTTGGTCAAGTCACTTTCCGAAGCCCTGTTCGGACCTAAACACTGGCCAATGTACTATTTATACGGCAATATATATAATAAATGGGCGAATTTTGCATCTTTAAAGATTCAGAATTTGCCCGCAAGCCGTTTTCCGTATGAAGCGATCCATAACAGAATGCGTCTGCGCTCAAGACACACTTTGGCGCCGAGAAAGCTATTTGCCAAATATTCTTGTATATATTGTCGAAGCTTATTTCGACTCATTCTCTCGAGCAATGCTCGCAAGTGGATTTTTGGATCTCTTCATCCCACTCTCGTGCTCCATCCACAATACAATTGGCAGAATACCCGTCGAAACAGATTTGTGCATAGATGCGATGTGACCTGAACAGCGGCATCATTTTATAACTATATACCTGGTGCGTTAGAAAATTTCTGCAATTTCTGTAGCATAAATATTCACCCCGCCTGAAGAACTCACCGCAGTAAATGAGTCACTACTATTTTGCGTAAGTGATTGCTCAAACCTATTAGTTAGATCAAGAGCACTGAACAAGATTCAAACGACCATGCTGTTTTGCATAGAGTTTCTTGGAACCGGCTGCTATGTTTGGGCAGCAGATGCGCTCAGCTTACAATAAGGAGGCATACCTCGTCAATTGCCGTTGACCTTCCTGACGTGGAAAGTCGATTCCGAGTGGGGGAATTTTGCTCCCCCCACTAATACCGCGTTCTACCGTGTATGCACAATATCTTCCGAGGTTCATCTCTTCAGGTGCACATTGACCGCTCACGTTTCTCATTCGTCTAGCCCTCACGGCACAATGCGTACTCCGCATTCGATGTCGCACACACTCCATCCTCGAATGATGTTAGTTAGACGTAAGAGGCCTCGGCTCGAGCCGCAGCATTTAATGGACCATCATGTAAGCTGTTGCTTATATCGTCTCACATGAGGATCTATCTCCGTTGACACGATAACAGCACTCTACGCTTGGGCACCGTTCGCTAAATATTGATTTCGTCGACGGGAGGAGCAAAACTTAAGCCCACAATAATCTAGGCCTAATTAAGTTGAAAATTACGCATCACATGTCGTTTTACAGCTGCCTATGTCAGGAACATATCCTATCAAGGTAGTTTATGAGGGTGCCGATTATTGTCGAGATCAAAGACCTGTAGCGCGAGACGCTCTTGCTCTGTCTGACGCATGGATGAACCAATGGCCATCTCAACTGTCATCATAAAAGAGGTTTAACCACCTTCTTCTCAGAGCGCTGAATTTTCATCATAAACGGCCTAGTGATGGGAGCGGTTTGGCTTCAACCGAAGCCTAGTTGGAGCGTTCGTGGAAATGAGGTCTCACTAGCGCTTTTTAATGAATAGTGAGCGACTCCAAGCTAGCACTTTCTGGCTCCAGCCCTTAGTGCCAGCAATTTCTAAAGTCTTCAACGCCAACGAAAAGCTTGAGCCTTAACAAATGAGTCAACCTTTACCAGCGGTGGATAGTTGAGCAAATCGCGCCTATTTTTACATAAATATACTCTATCAAGACTCGGTCTCGGACGGACGAATAAATCAACATTGTGCAACAGAGCTAACGCTCCCAGCATTATAAGCTCTGGAGACATTTGTTTAAAGCTGCTCACATCTATCCCGACAAGGTTTAGCCCTAAAAACCGCGGAATATGATTGCTTACTGTCTTGTCAGCAGAGTTCAACGCTAACGCAGGCGATCAATAGCCGAACTCTCTCGACGAATTTGCTCAAGAATTCTGAAAACCGTTGTCAAATGGCTTGGACAACCCCATTTCTTACATCAAAGCTGATGCACACTTTTTTACTTTCTAGCAGAGGTAGGTTCGTGTCTTACCAAATCTTCATTTGGGGTACAGTGCGTGACTTTTAATGTTTGCCCCTTCCGGTCGTTTCATGGCTCAAGTCTAAGACCCAAGCATGTACCACACTTAATAGTCTAAAGAAGCTATTCATTAGGCTAAGAATAAGCTCTGTCAGGTTCCTGTCCCGCGTAACGCACGGGTACTTGGCTTTCCCAATACCTTCGTATATACCTTCCTGTTTTCAACTTTTTTGTAAGACACTCACGACTAAATAAATCTTTTGTAAGCTTCACCGTGATGTCAATGACCAGCAAAATTAGCTATAATTTTAACCTCGCATAGAAAGCTTCACCATTCTTATACTGGGTTCTCTTACTACTACCTTAACAAGGTAGAGTAGAAAGCAGTGCCATTAAGCCACCAGCTGAGACGCGATATCATTTCTCAAAGGGTTTATCAATCGGCCCTGCATGAAAGTTATGACCATGCGTTCCTCAGAGTTGAGACCAAGCAGGACTGTTTTTTTTATCCCTGCAGATGACACTACGCTACTCAGCAGCCAAGTCAGTACTCTATTTAAAACCTGATTGGCCGAAATGCATCATCTCCTGGTGCTTGTAGAGTTCCCACTTCCTCACCCTAACCAAACCATGCGTATCGGAAGTTGCGCTCCGCATTTCATGCGACATCTTCCGCTTCCCTCGAAGAAAGTGTATGCACGCTGAATGTCAGTATTGTGCAGAAGTGTGCTTTCTAGCTTCTTTCAAACTCACAACCGTTTTTATCATTTAATTTCTAGAACGCTTCCAAACGAGCTGCGTCTTCCTATAAATACGAAAATCTATACGTAAACCCAGAACAATTAATCGAAAACACTGGAAATGAATTTAATGAATTTAATGAATTAGCTATTGACAAAGTTCATTAATGTTTACTATAAGAGGACGGAAAGAAATTAGAGTGCACGCAGAAACGCAATTAAAGCTATCAAAAACGCTCACGACATACGTCCATTATGCTTTATCATGTTCAAAATAAAACATCTACTAAGTAACCGCGTGTAAGTGCCAATTCTCGTGCATAACGTTCTAGCTTCCGTCCCGCTATCGCGACTTCCTGTTGTTTTGGTAAGAACAGAGCAGAATTTAGCACCATGACAACCTGCCCAGTACAGAAGAAGTTTTTCTTTCGTCTTTATTTGAGATCAACGTTTTTTTGCTTTGTTCAATAGGATGTTGTACGAGGCGGTGGTCCTTATAGCAACGTTTGCTTGATACTTTGATAGAGGTATCATACCAGCGTATTTCTGTGGCCCTAGGTGAACATTAATACTTTTGGCTACGGATCGTCAGTCTTTCATGCTGGCACCAGCAAACGAGCCGGCAGTTTATCAACTGTGTCTGGGTGCTCTGGTGGTATTAGTAGCATTTTATGTTTCATTCTCACAGATGATACGGCAGTTCTGATTTCGGCGTTGGATTGACTAAAAATGCCGTCAAGAGCAATCACTTTATTGAGGGGTATTTTAGAGCCGCGGACGTGAAGCCCAAATGTCTCAAGTACATAAAACCCTAACATTTGCTCAAACTTAGAGCATTAAAATTAAAATTATAGCTAACATTAATCAATCGATAATAATAAATATCTAATGACACTTTAAGTGACGCTTGCAGACCACGTGTCCCACGAATATCTTCATGTGAGGTACCATTGCTTCAATAAACTTGATCATTACACTCTAATATGGTACTCTATCGAACTTCATTCTAGTTTGAATCGTGATCGTGTATTTTGTTTGTACAACAGAATAGGGTACATATATCTCATACAAAGTCATCAGCATTTGTTATCATCCTTTTTCGATCATCATATACATGTACATCTGTCTCGAATCTAACCGATCATACAAGTTTTATTACGATATGCCAGACAGGTGCGTTCTGAATGCGCACTTGAAATTCGAAACTGCAGTCCGTCGATTGAGAAGTCAGCTCGGTAAGGATTTTGGGCGAATCCGGCAGTTTAACTTGTTGACTTTAAGCAATTAAATTTTACAGACACCATGTCTAAATGAAATGAATCTGAGGGGAACCTCATTATAATTTTTTAAAAAAAAAATAATGTAAAATTGCTTTAGATCAAAAATATGTCTTTTTAGAAGAGGAGAGAAGCGAGTTGTAATTTACACTGATCGATACTGAAACCCAGAAATCTTCAGTATTATCTCAACAAGGCAATGTTTGTCTCTTTTGGACCTCAAGAGCCTGTACGTACCGACGAATGTGTATAGCACCTTCTGCCTCTGCACAATTGTGTAAACTCAATAATCCACGGTTGTCCTAAAACCACTTTATACCTTAGAGTGATTGCGACTTATCACAAGTACCGAAAAATGATACTTTTCGACGATGAGGGAACCGTGTAATCGAGAGGTCCGGAGTACATGTGGGACGCCAAGCAATAAAGGTTGATATATCATGAAATTTTAGAAACGACTAATGCAGCGGGGCTACCGTAGCTTTTTACTAAAAGGAAGCTTACTAAAGTCGCCTACCCTACGTTCTATACTAGAACCAGTACGAATGTCGCAATCCACGATATCCAAGAGCAAATGTAATCTTCCGTCCAAATTGAAAACTGTATCTGTCTGTTTTTATTTGCGGCAGAGCCGAATATATCCAAAACCTTAGGTTTTCCTTATTAAATAGTAATCCTATCTAATATGCATAACTACTGGCAGTCCCGCCACGTAGTGTCTCCTCGTTACGGTGAAGCCATACAGGTGACGGTTGTCCCCACAAAAAAAACACGTCGGGCGTTTACACGCTGCTCAACAGCTCGAAGCTCTCCCTCCTCCTTCTCAGCATAGCTGATATCCATTGGTGCAGGCCCGTCCAACGAGCTCTGAGGGTGTGCATTCCTTCCAAATCGTGCCGACTTGAAGAGAATTCGGCATTCAATTCCACGTTCGCCGCTTTTTCAGAAAAGACGGATGAACACGGAATACTTCCATTATGGTCACTCCAGTGCGGAGACTCTCCATAACGATGGTCACTGTGACCGTTTCGGGGAGAGGATCAGCGGCCATTTTGGCTATGAGAGTATGCAACGCATGGACAAAGTTCGCCAACTCCTTCTTGCTCTGTCGGGCAGCATGGAAACGCGATAGTTGTACGCCCTCAGGGCCAACATGGAAATCAGTTTATTAAGCTCGGCCTGCATGCCCTGGAGATGATTAGAAACCTGCTTCATTTTCACAGAGGATCAGTCGTAACGACTCAAGCGTAGATTGACTACAAGTGCTACCAAGTACAGCGGGGCTGTCGTAGCTCTTTGCTTAGAGGAAGCTTACTAAGGTCACCGACCTTACGTTCTATACTAGACCAGTAGGAGTGTAGCGGATCACAATCCACAATATCCGAAATCTTATGCAATGGTACTCTTCCGTTCAATTTTGAAACTGTATTGAGTTTTAGTTGCGGCAGAACCACCTATGTCTAGTACCTAACTTCTATGCATTACTACTGACAGTCCCACCACGTAGTGGCTTCTTGTTACGGTGTAGCCACATCATTGTGTATTTGCACCAATTTGTGTGATCTACACTTCTGTACGGTTGCACCATCTTGTGTGACCCACCCCTGTATACCAGGGTACGTGTAACCCAGTTACAACTTATGTATGTTGTACCAATATAAACAGAATTGACTCTTAATGAATGCACCAGGGCAATTTAGGCAACTAGTGCAGTAGGAGATCTTGCTTTCGTTTCTAAGTAAATCATTCGAGCCCAACCTTTGTGAGTTTGTCATTAATCAATTTAGAACTTTCTCAGGGCAAAGTCCGCGGCAACCCCGTTGTGGCATGACATTTTATTGAAAGAAGATCGAACTTGCGCTATCCAGCCTCTGGTTAGCCAAGAGCTATCCATTGTACCCATCTCACACATATCTGCGTTCCTACATGGACATACGATGTTCTTTTTTAGCTCACCGTGCGTGCGACTTCCTTTCTCTCCTCTTCTCATCGACATCGGCAGGGCACTCAAACAGTGAGATTCTCCTCTACTCCTACAATCAAGCAAATAGTGAGACTAATCTGTTCATTGTGGGTGGGACTCGGTGGGACTATTAAGAAGCGTCTGAATGTATTATTGCTTCCTCAGAAGAGCGAAAATGTCAAACTGTAACGGGGTTACACGTACCTAGATGAATGGGTGGGTCACACAAGATGGTGTGGTTACACAATGATGTGGCTGCACCTTAACAAGAAGCCACTACGCGTATGCATTTTAATAAGGATTTTCTTTTTGATTAGTAAGACAAATAGATTTAGATATAGCCGGCTCTGCTGAAAATTAAAACAGACAAATACAGTGTTCGATTTTGAACAGAAAATTTTTTTTGCCTTAGAATAAGGTTAATGGGTACACTTGGAGGTAACGGACTGCAATCCGCTACAATCGTACTGGTTTTAGTATCGAACGTAAGGGCATCTACCTTAGCTTAGCTTTCTGAAGGAGCTACGGCAGCCCCGCTGCACAAACTGCTTTGAGTGCAGGATCCCTTCGAATAAGTTGTTGACCTGCGAGCTGCAGTACTCATCTCTTTTGTCTCCAATCACCGAGAAATCTGCCTCCATTGGTGTTCGGAAACATGGTAGCCGGACCGACTTCAAACTGGTGTAAATAGTCTAATCTGCCTTGACGCCGCACCCAGCCGTTATTAAAACCCGTTTTTGCATCGAAACAGGCGTCTATGGAGCTCATAGACACATGCCTCACACGGCACAAAGAACGAAGAGATTGGCGGTCTGGTCGATCTGAATCTGTGTCCAGCCGGCCCGCTGAAGTCACTTCACTCACTGGTGTAGAAGCTCGCTCAGCACAGCAGCATAGCCTCGGAGAATGAAACATCAGTGACAGTAAGGAATCCGTTAATTATGCCCCTTGAGCTCCAAACAGCAGGCTAGTGATCAGCGAACAGATTTGCATTAGAAATTACTATATCTGTAGCATCGCTTGCTTACAAAGTCTTCATCAATCCAATCACAAAGATGTCTTGATCGCAAATAAAGACCAGCGGGTCAGCGCCGGCCACTAGATAGTCTCCACGACAGACGTGAGCAACAGCAGAATAGTCGTTAGCAACACATATTTCCATTAGGAACCTTTAACCAGGCAAATTATTGGGAATTATATCTCACAATTAGGTTAAATTGGCTTGTTGCTGACTCGGCGTAAACACGTTTTTGGTGCGATGACATCTAAGCATAGTAGTGTTATCCACCAGACGACGAGAGACTTGCACGCTGCTTTCTTCTTTGAAGATATTCTGAAACGCGCACAAGATGCGTGCTTTGTACCAACAGCCACTGTAAGATTTACTGCACGCAATTAAACCATTTTAAGCCGTCACGAACTTTTATCATCAGCAAAAGAGCTAAACACCTTCCTAGCGACAAGGTAATCGCACCAAACGTGCACCAAAGGGAACATTGCTGCCTGCTCATATCGAGTTTGCATATCTGTAAATTGGCCAGGATCGCTAACCGTCCTTAGCGATAGACACGATCTTGAGTAATTAAAGGCATTAAGCGCCTTACATGCCGTATTTAACAGTGTTCCGGACATTCTGTTCGTGTGTGACAGCAGAGCAATCATGTGAATGTTGACCGTCATTCTGGAACTTGTGCGAAAATAAATTAGAATATTCATATTCAACGTTCCTTGTTCGTGCCCAATGTCAAGCAGAATGGAGCTCGCTCAGCAGCGACGAAGAATCTATGACTTGTCGACTGGCAGTGCAGATAGTTCGTATAAATGTAGCACAGACGTCTCCATTGCAACCTTGCAAGTAGTTGGGGGTTGTATACTCCCGTGCAACGCCAACAAATCTGGACGCACTTCGGAACGACACTTTTTGTGATTCCTAGACTATTTGAAAGCGGAGGATAGACTCATGAAAAGGTTGCTTGTGTTTAGCGCCAATTATTGCCTTTCGTCCGAACTTCAACGAAATTGGCACGTCACGGCGCCAGTTGCCTCGTCGCGCATAATGACGACCAAGCCGACAGGGGCCTCATGACCACGATGAAACAGGATCTGTTCACCTTTCTTGGGTATCGCAACTGACAAAAGAGAGAGGCCGCGGTGGTTTGTGGTGCATCGTCGAAGTCTTTGAGTAACGTGCGCGGATTCCAGCACCGCTCGGAAATTGTCGCCGCGCGCAACGGAAACAGTAGACTGTACAGGGTTTCGGCAAGTTTCTGAGCAAAATTTTCGTGCATGTGGCAGCAAGCAAGCGTGAGCTTGTTTGCTCTCACATGCATGAAATTTTTGCAATTTGGAGGCTCGGAATTGCAGTGCGCCATTGCAGTGTACTCGTTCAGGCTGGCCAGTGGTAGTCGGAGACGAAAGAGTCGTAAAGCACCGAAAAGCTGCTGCGTGCGTACATTCTGCTACCTCGCTGTGCAGCTGCAACAGCGATTTGCTCGGGTTCATTGCTCGCACTCTCTCAAACCTCCAGTACCTGCACTTGTGCCCTTGATCGGAACCGTTAGGAAAAGCGTTGGCGCCTCTTTGGACTTTTAGGCGGACTTCGTACGCTATCTACATGAGGCGCATTGATTTCACAAAGCGTTCTTCCTTGCCAACGTTCGGCATCACTATCTACAGGTATTCGCACGATATGTTTTCTTACACCTTTTCAAAAGGCGATCAACGACATTGCGTACCAGTCACGGACCTACAGCAAGCCTTTTCTATAGCATCAACAGTGGGTGCTGATGTCGCGCTTTTCAATGGAGGTCCGGGTTGATCGATACAGGCATCACCGGGCGCAGAAAATTCCTGATCACACCGGTAAGGATATTGATGTCGACGGAGATGAGGCACATCAGACGGTAGTTACCACTTACCCGTCTTGAAGCAACTGAGAGATTACCGCTGTATCGTCAGAGTTGAACGCGTTAGGAGTTGCGAGCTTCGACGTCGATCAATAGTTTGTCGCGCAGTGGATTGATGTCGACATCCGAAGTTGAAGTGTCAATGTGGCCGTCGTGACCAAACACAAATGCTCAGAATTTCCATTATGGGTGCTGGACGCTCACCCTTAGTGTGACAATATCACTTTTCAGTGAGCGGTGGAGCATATTCGAGCCCAGGGGTGACATTCCTGCTTTACTCTCTCGACGAAGTCACCATGGAAGCTGATGGCGGCCTGGATCATCTCGTGGTTGTCGCGCGTGGTTGCCAATCCTGTTTTTGCTTCCTCGATCGCGTCGGTACTAGCTATAGTAATTTTTGACAGCGTTAATAGGTGCACCTAGCACTCTTCGATTTAAATATGTGATGGCTTTGGGTCGATCGCTGGAAATCTACGTGTGGGAACTCCCTGCTCGTCGCACCTGACGATTGTAGTATCGTGTGTGCGGGTGAACACAACGTGCCGCTTCTGAGCGCTGGCATTTTTGGAAGCTACTATGCCGCGCACCTTGGCTCAGCCTCCTGCTCACAGCTAGCATCAGCGTCAGAATGAAGTGGTCACTTAACGCGCGATCGTGGATCGTGTTGTCCAGGTGGCCCACTGCATGGCAGTACCGCTCTGCGAGACGAGGATGTATTTGAGACAGTTGATGCCCCTCGGCCCCGTGCGCACTCGTGGTAATTGCGCCAGGTATCGACGACTTTGAGGTCGCACATTCACTGATGCAGCGCGGAATGGCTTTGCCCGTCGACTGCGTTACGGTTGTCTGAGTTTAGGGCCGGGGCTCTCAGGCAGCTAGATAATCTGCATATGATGTCAGTGGCACCAGTTTCAAATTTGCGCGAAAATGTCGCTGCGGCGCTTGACTGACGCATACACATAGTGAGTACACACATCCATTGAAATTCAACGAAAGCGAACGATAAGGATGCAATCCGCCACATCGAGCTCTGCCACTCGAGTTGTCGCGCAGGGTTGCGCATATTACGCTGTGTGTGTCCAGCAGTCGAAGGCCACTGAAAGCGCCGTGATCGATTCCTATACCGTGTTGGCACCGGCGCAGAACTTGTTAAATGTGTGCTTGACGGCAATCACTTCGTGATGCAGTTTCGCTCCTGTATGGTTCATACAGTAGCCATCTTGGACGTGTTTACTGTTGCGGTTGCGCATCAGAATCTCGAGTCTGAACATGGGCGTGTCCGTGATGCCATCTTTAAGACCTCTTTAGCATTGATCTTGCGCAGAGACGACTGCGGCTTGTAGAGATTCGTTGTCGTTCACCACCTTGAGCGTCACGAAGCCTGACAACATCTTCTTTGCCTTCGTCTTATTCTAGCAATGCTAACGACAGGTTTCAGAATCGACCAACTCTTCGGTCGCCGCTACGAAATGTTAAATCGTGTTATAGGAATCTCAATGTACCGGTATTCCGCATGCTTAAGGTTAAGTACTATTAAGTAATCTCTCTTCAAACGTCTTCGGTCAAAACTTCGCGAATTCTGTCGCTAAGTCCTAATAGACCCTCGTTCGTATGGGATGAAACTAGATGATGCGGTGACGACTTGAGCCTGAATATACACATTTATGGAAGTAAGGTAAGCTGTCGCTCGTTAACGGGATATGACCAGTATCTATACCTTTGCTGTAGCAACACCTGGTCGGCTGACGGCTGATCAATTTTCGAGACGATGTCGATCCATTTATGCCCAGGGCGCGATTTTGCAATTCGATGTCGAAGCTCATCCCTTAAAAGGATCTGATCGGCTGTCGACGTACCAGATGAGCCCGTTGGATCGAAAACGTAACCGATCGACTGCAAGCACGGTGTAAGTTAGCTCAGCGAAGTAAAAGCTCATGTTTAAGTGCAGCGCAACGTACGGCTTGCGTCTTCTCTATCATCGCAATCGCTAGCTTCTCGATAGAGTTTCGACTTTCATTCGGGCGGTTGATCAAACCAGGAGTGTCTGCAATCTGCAAAATATCGGGGAGAGGCCGTTTGCAAGGAAACACGAGAATTGCTGCTCAAAGTAATTCTTCGTCATCATTACCTGGTATGAGATACCTTCAACAAAAATGTGGCCCATCGTGATTCCACGCGTTGTGAATGGGTAATTAGCTACCTGAGAAATTGCGGTTAAAATTGTGTCATGAAAATAATATGTTTGCAAACTCTATTGCTTACTTCAGGAGAAGCAGTGGACAGTGCGCGCACTAGCGATGATTTTCCTGTTAGCATTGATATATTAATGATACACAAAGTAAACGAGGTAAGAGCAGGGTACAACAAGACTGGCGAGTTGCAACTTGCCGACATTTGGGGCTCCAACAAATGCGAAAATGGGCTTGTCAAGGTCGACATGAGGAAGTCCTCGAAGCATCTTTGCCATATTCGCCACTTCAATGAGCGTATCTGTGTTGGAATCAACTGCATTCTTCAGCCCCTGCACTTTGAAGTAGCCTTAAGTCATATGAAACGACTGCCATAAAAGCATTTAGCTCCCACCTCGACGCACCGGAATCCCCAGTCAAATGCCTCTTTTTTTGTGCGTGACCCTTGACAATCAAGCTCGTAATGTTTTCCAACTTTATGTAGTGTCGCGTATACTTCGCGTAACTTTTGAAGAGATTTCTCGTACGTGCCTTCGCCCAGCGTCAGTACCACGACCTCTCGCTCAAACGGGTGCATGCATCTGAGTGCCGGAAAGGCTAATGACGTTTGGCGCGTGACATCTGATAGATTCTTTAGCTGCATGTTAATGCAGCGCGAGGTGTAATTTTTAGCACGTTTGATGGGGTCCACAATGCGGTTGTTCTCGCTCACGGAAGCCCGCCAGAACTTCATCTCCAAAATCTCCGCTGCAGTACGCACGTACGGGAGTCTGCAGCGCTCATTTTTCGTCAATAGCCATCGATATCTATCCTTTTACAAGATGCAATTTACCTCTGCAGCGCGCCATGAGACATATTTTGACGTGGTAATATATCAACACTTCGTTGTTGTTGGAGATTTTATAAAATCAAATTTTAACGACGCAAATAATATGGCGACCAATAAGATCTTTTCAGATGATGGATTTATGCTTGAATACTTATCAGAAAATAACCCCTCCAGAGGATTCTATGTTGCCCACAATCCATCCTTAATCAACAGCGTCTCATCACTTCATGATACCCAACTGGACCCGGTGGCGTGGATCGAGTGGTCAGTGTTTCTGGGCCTAGCGGTTTGTGGCGCGGGTTCGAGCATTTCATCGGACAAAATCGTAATCGAACCAGACATGCAAGAAATGTCGGCTGCATGTAAAATATTAACGACAACAGCCAATAAGGGCTTTGGGATGACTCGTACAAGAAAAACCAAGAATTAAAATCAAGAAAAATACCCCAGCGAAATGAAGGACTGTAATATCTTTGTCAGGGCTGAGTAGGTATAGCCGTGTAATAAGATAATACATAGCAGCTTTCAACCGATACCAAACTGTTCGCGGTCGGCCTTATTTCATCTCAGATGTACTAAGAATTATACAATATGTGCGAAGCTAAAAATATACGAGCGTGGATTTGCTTTGTCAATATTATTTGTATGTTTCAAGATTAACAATACTTGTTTCCACCCCACATGCAAACGAGTCGATTGATGTCCATCGTGGTCTCATCTACCTGTCACTATACCATAAAATTCGACTATGACGTCGCATAGAAACCCTTCTCAAGTCGGACATCTTTGTTTATGTCACCCATTCGTATTGGCGAGCAATGACTGGACTTCAGCTGTATGTTCAAGCAAAATGTATAAGAGATTACTGACCAGTTTTACTGGACGCGTCTTTTGAAAGACTTATATGAAGCCCGTGCGATAGGACTGCCAACGTTTTGGCTTCTTCACTAGCACTACCCGATGCATATGACGAGGGACTTACCCGTTGACACTCAAGTGATTCCCATTCGTATTGCATAAACAACCAGAACATAGCGCTAACGAACCCGTATGTCTAATCTACTGCAGGATGTGTGTCACTCGGATCTATGCTGTGATTTCACAAGCCTTTGAATAAGAGATGACATCGTGAACGTGCTTCAAGCGCTTTACGAATGCGACATCAGAATTTGAAATCACTTGTTTTGCATTTTTTCAAAGGATCACGCATAGATGTTTCTAATCCATATGTCGTATGCTTTGTCTCCTTGATGCGCGGCGTCATCATCCTGACATGCGACAATATATAGTTTGGGCGACGTAAATGTGCATCCACCACATCAAGCCAGCCGATCATATATATAATATCAAAAATAATCTCCGCAACGAAGCATAACCAATTGCTATTCTCTACGTGATATGTTAACGTGCGCAATGATGCGTGAGCTGTATGAAAAGCAATAGCTTGAGCCAAGCAGGTTAATCTTTAACTTGGCGAAATTATGTCTGATAGCTCCGTGTCGTGATTGGCTAGTTCTGATCTACTACTTTAAGTTAGCAGGTCTTAATCGTAAGACGCTTTTAAAAATGTTGGCATTTGCTTGAAGTTTTGCGAAGCTTCTAGTCGAGGCTAAAACGTTACAGACGACGTGAGATGGCCGATCCGATCAGGATCATTAGTAAAAACGCCACTGACGGATTCGCTTCATTCCGGAATTGACCTTCTTTGGGTTCGTGCTCTGATGACCGAAATCAGTATACAGAATTTTCTATACCGCCTCGAAAATTGTTTTTTATGCCGCACTTCAAGTCTCTTAGCATTCCCTCCGAAGTTATTGGTAAAACACCGTTCCAGGTGGGCGCAATGTGCGCTGATGCTCCAAGGTGCTTCCATGCGTCCATTTAAGATACTGTTACTCGCCAATTTTTATTAGCTTTGGTCTAGTCGGGACCAGTCCACACACCATAACCCTCAATGAAACATTATTTCGTTTCAGTGTCACACTAGATGTGTGCCACACTGGAGCTCACACTTCGTTTGGTATCAAGAGATTGCGCAAAAATGAACGCTCAGTGCTGCGACACCCCGAAGAGAGGCTCACAATAATGTCCAGGTCGCTGCGATGATCTGGACCAAGCTCAGATAAGAGTTGACCGTCTGCAAGCGCACGAGTCATGCAGGGTCTGGTTAATTTCACCAAGTGAGAAATATGGTTTTGAGCGAAAAAAGAGTTCTTTTCGCGCTGAGTTGGTGACCATACGCGCTACTTATATGGTCTTTCCATCAGACTGAGAGAAAAGCGGTGCCCAAAAAAGCTCTGCGAGTGTTCTCTGTCCGGAAAAGTCCTGAACTCTCGTGAGTTATACCTGTGCTTAAACCAGCAGAATCTTGTACCCTTCATGTGGGTCGTATCTTTGTGACTAAATAATAACCGGAACGCCGATCGACATCACACACTAAATTGCGCACTTGGTAAGGACTTACATCGTCTTGTTCGTCTCACAGTTTTGCAAACCAACTTAAAATTAAGCTGATGTCGGAAGAGGGTTTCAACACATGCTTAACTTTTGGAAGCTCAAATCATGACGCTGACACCGAGTTGAAAATTTATCACTTACTATTTTTGCGATTGCAAGCTCATTTCGTCTTCAGGAGACAGCTGTTAAAGCTACCGACCGAGTTTCAACAAGCAACATGGTCAATTTAACTCGCGATTAGGGGGCGCATTGCGATGGGCGACCCTGCCTTATCGTTAGAGAGATGAAGGCTGAGGATGCATTCGGCCATACGAGGTGATGAATCCTGGGAAACGAGACCTCAAGCTCCGTTACGTTCTCCACCCTTTCTACTAAGCACATACTGATAACAGCTCTGGTGTACCTGCCAGCTAACTAACCGCTGTACTTGAAGTAGGTCATACCTTAATCATAAAAGTATCGGCACTGCGGCTTACTCTTTTAAACCAGTCGAGACGGAACGTCGACTGCTGTCGTGAGTCTCTTCCTGCGTACAGAAGCGGGATATATCAGATCTAGAATGAGCTTGCCAAGCTTTGTCATCCCATTTTGGAAATTGAGGCACCTCTGCTGCTTTCGTGCAGAGGGGAATTCAGCTACATGGGAGCCTAAAGACAACGCTCCGTCTATAACAGAGCGCTTTGCTTTTGGCTGGCTTGTAAAAGCAGAGTTGGTGTGTTCCTTCAATAAGCCGACCAAGCGCACATAATGCGTTTTGCATTCTCTCAGAAATGAATATAACTCATTTTTTTGCTTCGATCGTTAATTGTCAGATTAGCGCGTTCGCAATTTAGTTTCATTGCTTGTAGACACTCAACGAGTAGGTCGGTAACAAGGTATAATATAGCGTTTTCTAACTATGTGCTCTGCTGCTCCTGCAACGGCGTGTTGCTTTCAAACATTCTTATCCTCGGTCAGAGATTCGCGCATCCATGTGATGTCGCTAAACCTCATTGATATGTGATCTGTTCTTTTTCTACATAGTGAAGCCAGACTTATATCAGCGAGTCAATCAACTCATCTCCACCAAGACCGGATCTACTGCGTGGCGTAGTAATAAAAGAAACGTCTATCAATTACTTTCTTAAATTCGGAAAAACCGAAAGAGCATGCAATGCGATATTTAATACAGACTCAATTATTGGGAGCAATTCGTTTCAATACCGGGTCTATCCATGTATAAGCGAACGATATCCTCTACCACAAAATAGACGCTTTTCGCATGGCTTTGGCATGTCTAATATGGTGTCTAGTACCTCAAAAAGGCTGTTTAGCGCTCATCTCGGTCCGACCCAATGATCACCAAACTATGTTGTCACGACGCTTTGTCGAATAAAAGCTTGGCTGTATCCTTACTGGTCGCACTATCGCTGACAGCAGCAATATAAGCCATCTTGCACTGACATGTAATTTAGATCACAATCCCAGTATTACTCGATGCGTCTTTTAGAATTCCAAAACTGCAACTCATACTTTCGAGCTGCCAACAATTTGTTGGCACTCTGCATACGAGCAATCATATGTTTTACTCACGTATAAACGTTGTTCCATCAAGATATATCGCTCAGAAAAAAGTATGTTTTTCCTCTTTCAAAGCGGCCGTTCAAAGCAACATTATGTGCCGTATACAGTTTTCTGGTCCTAAACTACTCATCATTAGTAAGCACCACACGCTAAGTGTGAAGCGTGTTGGTGCTGTAATATTGCAGGCCGTATTAGCGGTACAAACGTGCAGCTGCACGCTTTGATATAGCAGCATCCGAGGTCACAAAATCTTTGCTTCCCAGTGATATCAGCAACGCGAACATAAGCGGTAGGTATCGAAGTAATAATATGCAAGGTCACCTCGACATGAGACAATGCATAACCAGGGCGTTCCGAAAACGCACCCGCCGCCTCATGAAGCGGGCCAGCTTAAATCTTTCCTAACAGGGAGTTTTGCCATCTTGCATATCTCTGTCAGAAGCTTGGTCACGACTATACTGTGCGCAACGCGGCGTGATCTGTATTTTCACAAAAAAAATTACGGTATGCAGATTTAACGGGGGCATACTTCATTAAGAGTAGCCACTTGACTTAAACTGACTAGTATATCTCTGCTGCATCAAACTGGCAAGGTTTAAATGCGATCACACGTTGGCGTCTGCTTGGAGTTGGAAACCCCTGTGGATAATACTATCGCGCCACCGATGTCGTGAAATGGTCTATCTGGGTCTGCAAGAGCCGGATTTAGAGAACGCCTGAATCATTTTCCATCGACCTTAAAAGCCACCTCGTCTACTAAGTATCGACACCATTTGACATCTCTTTGTAAGAGCGTCGTGCCATGTCGGCATGATTTGCACGTTTTGGTTGAGGTGACAGGATAGACTAGCCACTTCCTTCACTCCTGTTGGGAATTAATCTGCAATACCCATCAGTTTGCGGGATTTGCCTGCAGGCCATACTTTTCATTGATAATTTTCTGAGAATGGATCCCCTTGAGGAGAAAGACACACTTGTCAATGCTGCCGAACAGCTTATTCACGTGCGTCACAATTGTGTGCTATTTGCAAGACCTCAATTTTGTTATCATTAACTGATTCGTTCAGTACTGCACAAATGTGGACACAGATATTGCTATAATAGATTTGTGAAAAGCCCCTCGTCAATTATACAACTCCCGGATCATCTCACTTAAAATATTCATCACAAAAGAGACATCGCTATCATTCATTTGCAGTTGTGACTGAACATCAATTCAATCACGGGCAAAGAACAAAGTGCAGCCGATCATACTGCTTGAAGCCCTTCTTTCGGTATTGGTGTTTACACCGGAACTGGGGCTATTTCCGGTTTATTATAAGCATGTACTATCCGACACTTGCCTTTAGCCTTACCGAGACAAAACTGAGCGCTGAGCGAAAGTATTTACTCACTTACACCCAACTCGCTTTGAGCGTTGCAGGGAAGAGAGTATCAAGGGCGTGATATTGTTTCTTTGATGAATGCCATGGACGTGCGACACGTGATCCGGGGTAGAATCCGAGTTTATGATGCACTCTCCGATATCGAGTGACCCTCGTGGCCCTTGGAAGGACTAGAACCAGAGCGCATGTCAAGCTTTTTTACAGCCAGAAAAATCCGTCTTGTCTGCCGTATCGCAGCATATTTTGAAATTCTTTTTAGAAAACTGTTGAGGGGCACTGCCATTCGGCGTAATTTGCGCTATAGTATTGAGGCTAATAGGTCAGGTCAGCCGTTTCCTACTATCCATTTAAATAGTAATTTTGGTCAATCAACTACGGTCTGCAGACCATTATCTAATAAAGCATTTTCGATCTGAAATTCGTCGGTTCCAAAGCCACACTTGCCGATGTTAGAATATGGCTTTTTCGAGTGTATAAACTTAAACAGTACCTTAAGCCCTTGATAATAATGCCCACATTAGACTTTAACACCGAGGCAAATAGTGTCAGAAATTTTCTTATCGTTTAAACGAAGCAACCTCTTCAATTGCGGTCGAGCTTTGCTGGTGCATCCGACACTCCACGAGGCATGATCAGCCATCGTCACAGCATCCTACTCAGTGTAGTTATTGCATCAAAGTAAATAATTTCAATTTCGTTATCACATTAATGACCATCGACAAAGTCAAGACTTTCGTACAGAAGACAGACACTCAGACATGCTGTCCTTCAATTCGAGAAATGAGGTTTGTGTCAAATTTTGGCTGCATCTGGCTTATTGAAAACACGAATAGTTCACAACTTGCTGCTAGTCCTTCTGAAGCATAAAGTTGGCGCCGAGAGGAAAATCTACATACCAGACCCACTTTGTATTTATTACGGAAGAAGGCATCGATAGTGTCGCACTATTTGCTTAGTGAAGGCTATCGATGTTTTTAGCAATATTTGGTTCCAGAATCTGGTGAAATTACCCGATCAGAGGCAGCTATCATGACTATCTATTACAACAACATCGCCGTAATCCTTCGGCAACTTAGTATCAGTGCTATGCAAGTGTTTTCAATAACGGACACAACACATTCGTGACAAATGATGAGCTCATCTCCCCCTCCGGTACGAACCGTATCCACTACGGGTATAGTTATTTTACCTTCTTCCGTGCGAAGCACGACGCAGGAATAGTGTGTGAGAGCAACTCTCTCCATTCGAGAGCAAGTGATATTCCGAGAACAGCGGTGAGTACTTTTAGCGGCATGCTCTGGGAATGGTTGGTGATGCCCCAAGGGCTTTCAAATACACCAGCAATATTTAATCGTCTTGTAACGCAGTTTTTCAGACCCCACTGGGTAGATGCACGGACATACTTTGACGACATCTTCGTCCACAATCGTGTGGAGCACAAAAGGACGAAGGAAGAGAACCACATCGTCCATTTAAGCGGTGCTCGAGTGCATCCGCACGAATTATGCTTATGCCGATAAGCGCACTTTTGACGCAGGAGAAATTCCCGTTAGGGTGCTTCATCGAAAAGCGTGGCCTTCGAGCATCCCGCTAAGGTCAAGGCCATTTTGGGCTGGCAGGTTTAAAAAAACAGAAGGACTTGCGCAAGTGGCTTGGCCTCATCAACGACTCGCACAAGTACAGCGAACTACGCAGAAATGGCACGGTTATTGCCGATTCTCTTTATGAAGGATGCGGGATGGCGTTGGGACACCGAGCATCGGGATGCTTTGACGGGGTCAAAGATAACCTCCTTCATGCGCCAAACCTGGCGTCGCCAGACCTGATCGTCAGTTCAGTGTCGTCTGTGACGCTTCGGACCTTGCAATCGGCTGTGCACTGCTGCAAGCAGCCGCCGAAGGGCAAAAACAGATGTTCGCGTTTCGACCTCACCAGCTCAAGGCTGCAGGGAAGAACTACGCAGCTCACGATGTGAATATACTTGCGATGAAGTATGCACTTGTCAAATTCGAGCTCACCTGTTCGGCTCCAAGCCGTTCGTGATCTTCACAGATCATGCGTCACTACGCACTGCGACTCAGTCGTCTCACCTCTCGCAGAAAATTGCCAGGTAGCTCTCCTTCTTCGCAGAATATGATTTCAAGGTGACGTATAAGCCAGGAGAGCAAAATGCTTTATCAGAGGCGTTATCTAGCAGACCAGATTACGAGCTTGCTCATGTCACGACGGTAACGTTGTCCCTGATGGATTTGATCCGCGTCGCGTACGCGGGTGGTGATATATGCGTAGCATTTCTTCGTGCTCTTGGGGGCAAGGGGGGTTGAAGACTGGGACAAGAAGTTGCCGTCGCAACTGCGCACACGGTTGCACCGATGATCGTTGAATAACAGGTAGCTGTATTATAGAACCGACTTGAAGGATATGCCATGATTTGTGTACTGTATCCTCTGTATCCCACTCAGTGGTCATCTTGGTCATGAGAAGACCTACAGCTCTGTGAGTTGCCATTACTGATGGCCAAAGCTGATAAAATGGACGTGCACCAATTTGCGCACGTGTGAGACGAGTTTAAGAGTGAAACCCTCTCCGAGCCGCTGGCCAGTTTACCGGTACCCTCCAGGTGTTGGTAGTCCATGATTTTGGACTTTGTGTTTGGTCTGCCGAAGGACTCGGCGGGCAACACGGGTGTCGTGGTGTATGTCGACCGTTTGAGCAGGATGGAACATCTTGTGGTGGTGGACACCATCGAGGGTGTGGGTACAGCGATGTTGTTTGTGGATTGTATCTTTCGATAACATGGGCTCCCGGAGTCAATTGTCTCTGACAAAGACCCAGGCTTCATTGAAAAAGTTTGGTCTACAAACTGCAATGTAAGTTGACTTTGTCAACAGCGGACTATCCGCAGTCCGATGGTCAAATGAGCGGCTGAATAGTCTCGTCAAAGACGACCTTTGCAGCGTGTGCACTGAGACGCCGAAGTGCTGGAGCGCCACGTATAATTTACTCTGAACAATGCAGTGCATTCATCTACCGGCCACTCGCCGTTCTACGTGAACGGACTCGTTTATCCTCGCGTCCTGCTGGCGCCGCCATCCCTCGGCTCAGGGCTTGGTGGTGGAGGAATAGCCGAGCGGCTAGCTGATGTCAGCCCTTTCACCGTTCGTAAAGAAGTCGATGACTTCCTGTCTACCAAACTGAGTGTCTTATGACACGTTCTCGTTGCGGTAAAGACTTTGAGATCGAAGACCTGGTTTAATTAAATGTTCAAGCCCTTCCTACCCATGCAATTTTGCTGTCTTTACGACAAAGCTCCGTCTACGGTTTATCTACCTTTCAAGGACGTGGACAAGCGTGGCCTTGCGTATACACCAAACCTTCCGAAACGGATGCGCACCCACCTGGTGTTTATGTGGGCTTGATCAAGGCAATTCGGGATCTGGTGCAAGTGAACGCAGAAGCGTTGGCGCCGGAGCGGCGCTCACAGGCGCTCGACCACCCCAGGAGCTGGACCAGCAGCTGGTTTTGAGCACGAAGTGCAATGATCTCTATCTCCAAAGGTGCCAAGCGTCATACCGTGGCATGAAACATTGC
The DNA here is from genome assembly GCF_900000015.1 of Plasmopara halstedii. Taxonomy (NCBI): domain Eukaryota; phylum Oomycota; class Peronosporomycetes; order Peronosporales; family Peronosporaceae; genus Plasmopara; species Plasmopara halstedii. Next base: position 472,588 of record NW_020189511.1, read on the forward strand.
ATTCGTCTGCTCAACGGCTAAGAGCCACTTCTAAAAAGCGCGATAGTCTCAGCGTGAGGCAGTCGGTACTAAATGTGATCCACGCCCTGTAGGGCTTCCGCGCAGCGGAATGCGACCTCAGCATGATGCTCAGCGGTGCACCAATTGCGACGGATCTCATCCTCAAGAGCTCGAAGAGTATCGCGAGTCACCGAATGGCGATCGACCGAGTCGGCATCGTCTACCGTTGGCTCTTCTCGACGAGATTAGTAGTTCTATCACGTGGAGCGTATTGTGGGTCGTCGACTTTGCCAGGGTCAAACCCAGTATTTTGTGAAGTGGCGGGGATATTCCGACTTCGAGAGTACGTGGGAGTTTGAAGTACCACTTCGGCAAGAGTGCCCGGACGACGTGGACGCTTATGATCAGAGGCTCATGACGTTATGCATCTTCGTACGCCCCGCACTTTTGGCAATAGCCATGGAAGCCGACGGACCATGAGCTGAGCTCAAAATATGGCCATGAGCTGCTGCGGTCGCAGACTCACCCGTGTGAGAGACCACAGAGCTCGCGGGGGCGTGATTGATCGACCCATACGTCGCAGAGCGACAATCCGCAGGAAGTCGGCGATGTGCCTTGAGTTTGGCGAACTCAAACAGAAGATGGCATTCCACGCGCGGGTCCACCTCTTCGTGGCTCAACTGTAAATTGTACATCGAGAAAGTTTTTCGGTGCCGCTGCATCCATCGCTCAAAGAGCCCTTCGTCATCTGCAGCGGTTTTGCCAGGGGCGAGCACAACAGGAATCTTCCGTATCGCGGGTACAGTAGCGTCTTCTCTTTGAGCACGAGACGTATCCACCGGGATTTCTTAAGGAATCAAGAAGCGAGCTCAAAGAGCCTTTCGAGGGTCACGGTCAGCTTGTGTAGTGTCCAGAGACCCGACTACGTAGACGCCTGACGATCGAGCGATCGCGTCTTTCGCTTCAGTAGCGGGATCCGCCGAGCAGAAACCGTATTATCCACCTAGAGAGGAATATTGTCTCCACTATTGCCATCAAAGCGTTACAGTTGTCATTAGTGGCGGCAGGAATCACTTGTGTTTTTATCGTTTTGACACCTGAGGGGGTCTCACTTGCGCATTTTTATAACTCGCATGCGCGTCAAAGCAATTCACTACCGTTTTTGATTCTATGGCTACCAGCTCCTTGACCTTTCAATTCTGATGATAGCCATGTCTATCAAGCTTGTCGAGTTCGAGACATGTACTTTTACAGCTCGCGGTCAATCTTCACAGGAAATACAAATTAGTAGGCTCGATTGCTGCATTGCACAAGTGTCGCCACATGCAACGGAGTTATCCTTGTAGATAGAAACTTTTGCTCAACAAACCCACTTCGATAATTGCACAGAAAACTGCCTCGTACGCTTCAAGAGAGCGAAAGTGAGGCCTCTTAGTAAGTTTGGAACTAGTTTGCGTATCTATTGCCAAACCTACAATAAAAAATTGAGTCTAGTTTCAAACTAATTTATATGTTTCTCGCTTCAAATATCAAAAATATGTCGTCTGTACGGGAGGCTAATGGTTCAGGTGGTGTACCGCAGACAAAACCAAACTTGATCCGCATCAAGGACAATTTATCTCCGCAACAAATTCCCATCATTCTTATCAGTATGGATGTGTTGTGGTATCTTCAGGTTGTATATGACTATACAAAAGGTAAATATATGTTGAGTACGATTCGCAAAAGCGTCTTTGTGTCTTACACAAAATTGTTTTACTCATTTGTTGATTAATTAAGGAATCCACAATAATTTAGTAATAAGAAAGTTGATACTAAATATATCCCGTCATCTTTCAGCGTAGCTTTTCCTTCAAACCCTCCATGGCGCTAAGCACGCATCTAAGCAATTATATTAAATAGCGGCTTACCTCCGTCTCACGGGGGTCGGCTCATTTAGCACTTGAAGACTATACATGGAGCGGACATCTTAGGACTTGATACTGTCCGAAATCGGACCCCAAAGAGTCATTAGCTGCTGTTCTCGGGAAACGAAAAATTTGGCGCTTAATGGCGAAGACAGTGTAAGTTAGGTCTTAGACGCTCGCGATTAATACGAAGGCACCTTACAAAGCCTCTGAGTGTAAGGTGGCTGCGACTTTGATGATGAACGCGGATGGTGTCAGCGCCGTGGAGCTCAAACTTGATATAAATTGCCATTCCAGCACCAGAAATATGAAGTTGCTCCGACTCAAAGATCGCTTACTTTTAACCTGGAATAGCCGCATCTCCCAAGACATAAAGCAATTTAATTCTCTCAAAAAAATGGCCTGCTCTGGATCGAAGTTGCGAGCGATCTCCAAATTAGAAACTAAGACCGACACAACCCATATTTTTAGCAAGATGCGAAGGGTGAATCAGCAGAATGCTTAGGCTCATAGATGTTTTCGGGATTGGTGGCAATTTGCTGTACAAAATGCAAAGTTAAAGGCATCAACGAGTCGAGAACGTCGTACTGCTCCCTAGGCAGAGGGCATTAGCGCATCACGAAGTATTTGGTTCTCAGAATCAGGTCGATCTCATGACGCACATCTCGGTCCAAGTAAGGACCGACGGCGGGTCTTTGGGGTCGACATCTTGAAAATCCTTCACCAAAGGGTAGTACGGATTCGAGGGATTTATCAGGATTTACTTTGTGCGCTCAGCTCCATCTTGGTGGCAGCTTCATCCGGAAGCGACGACGAGTTGCTCTCCTCTTCCGGCCGTATTATGACCACTCGGCTAAGTCGTCTGCCTTCAAGGAACCGCCAAACGCCTTTGAAGTACACCTTGTCCAGCTCAACAGAGCATCCACCGCGGAAATAGCCTCGAGGATGGCGTCGCTGTCTTGCTTTCCCGTCATACCGGTGACAAGGGTATATTGCTGCGCGCTATTGTCTACGATAGACACATACTGGGTCAGGGTGGACGCCCGGCGTCTTGCAGCGATCATATGGCGTTGCTGTCACCTCCTCATAGAGGTTTTACGTCTCGACGAGACCAGTGTAAACACGCACACAGCGTCGTCCAGTTTTAGCCCCACTTCCTGCTTCACCGGAGCCCTGATGTTATTATCAACATTCTACAAAAAGCTGCTAGCTCCGTAGTCTTCGTCCAGTGGATAACGTGCCACCCCACGTACATCTGAAGGGCCTTGCCCAAGATGCCTCGGACCTCGTCTGACCATGTCTCTCTTGGCATGCGGCAACTGCTTCGATACGTGAGCAGCGCTCCGTAGATCACGTGCCACTCCATGTTCAGCCCGCGAGCCATGCTCGAGTCTCTTGTCCGATATACCTTCGGTGTTCGATAACTCGGATACTCCGATATCCAGCACGTTGACCGTCCCGGTTCATTGCTCGCGCCAATAGCGTTTTTGCCTCCTAGCAAAGCTGGGATCATGACTCATCAAAGCTCCATCTGGAGGCGTGTGCGAGCGCCCGCGTTTTAGACCTCCAACCGATCCATGGCTCATGGTGTTCCGTCCATGCCATACCAAGGATGAGGTCATACCTTGAATCTAAGTGTAAGACTAAGCAGCGTTCTACGCTGTTAAAGTCAAGAAACTTGACACCGAGGTCCATAGGAGCCCTCGGCACCGTGACACATGTCCCCGTCGCTAAGTGAATAGTGACGATGTCACTCAACCGCGCCTTTAGCGCCTCAGCATACAGCTGACTTCCTTCCATCGTGGAGCGTCGAGCATAATTGCCTGACACCTCGATGTCGATCAGGATCTTCCATAGCTTCTCAAAGCCTTTCACGGTCGATTCACGACCAGCCAGTCCGGCTTGCATACACGTTCCGTGTTCAACAGCGCGGAGCTCTTCGGGGTTGGGCACTGCTGAACCATATCTATTTGAGGCTCAACAAAACTCAGTTCTTCCCCAGTAGGCCGTCCTGAGCCTACTGGGCGTTGTGGCTTCCACTGGCGTGGCCGGAATGAAAGTCTTCGGTGTGCACCCGTCTTCTTTTGAAGAAGCAGTGAATGTGGCATTAAGAGCCAAATTTAACTTAAAGTCGGCACGACTTGGTCGGAGTGCACACTCAAGCAGCTCATCGATCGGGCCTTATACGATGCATCTCAGCTATGCTGAGAACGAGGAGGCAGAGCTCCGATCTGCCGAGCAGCGTTTAAACACCCGACGGGTTTTTGTCTTTGGAGACACCTTTCACCTTTGGATTGGTTGTAACCTGCGCAAGGAGCGTCAATGTTCATCGAGCCGACGTTTCGCTTCTTACCAGTCTTCTGGGTGGAGGCCATTCATAAAGCCGGTCACTCTGACCGCCTCGAGAAGAGAATTGGCTGCCTTACCGGCAATGAGAGTACGCAACTCTTGACCAAAGTCCACTAGTTTTTCTTGCCCTGTCGGGCGGCAAGAAAAGGCGATCACACGCGATATGCCTGTTTAGGCGGCGAGAACACTCGTGAATGCTGAAGCTTTAGCTCCGTCAAGGAGGGAAGTGAATGTCGGTGGCCTTCGATCTATACTCAGAACCAGTACGGGTGTAGCGGATTGCATACCACTTACTCCAAGAGTATCTTCAACCTTAACCCAAGGCTAAATAACTCTTTCGTTTAAAATGTAAACTGTACTTTTATTTGCGCCAAAACCGCCTAAATCTAAATCTATAGATTTTCCTATCTATATAGTTAGATTTATCAAATGTATAACTACTGGCTGTTCCCGCCACTGCTGGCTTCTTGTTTAAGTGTAGCCACACTATTATGTTGTCACACCATCTTGTGTAACTAACATCATTGCGTGATCACATCATCTTGTGTGACCCACACTCTTCCTACCACGGCACGTGAACATCTGTTACATCTATTATTTTCCATTCGGAGACAGGTGACCTGACAGAGCGTATTGATTGCGTGGTGGGTGATATCTTGCATGGAAAGATTGCGTTGCTGGGACAAATTGATTTCACTTATTTATTTTGTGCTTAATAACGAACTACATGCCTCTGCCGGCTTTGCCAGAGTTCACGTACCTTTTTCGGTAAACCCCGGGCACCTACGTCATTGCCACGAAGTGGATCCAAACTAAGCAGTGGGATCTATTGATACGATTGACTTGCTGATAACAGCCCGGCTGCACTTCGTAATAAATTCAGAGCTATTAATTTACAAGATTAAGCTCCATGCGCCGGGTGCACGACGGTAAAGCCAGGAGCCTGGATGTTGAGAAGTAACACGCTTGGGACAGAATCAAGCGAAGCACACAAGATTGTGCAGTTGGAATAACGTTTAGTCGAATACAGTAAACCTATCTACACATGCAGCGTCTCCGACTAAAACTGTAAAGTTCCGACCACGGTCTTGTGAGAAAGATTCAAAGTTATTCTCCGAACACCCCAAAGAAAACGTGTTCTACGTGAGCTCACTAAGCAAGTCAAGATACTGCAATTATGAACCAGCTGAATGTGAAGCGTAGACTTGGACACGAAGCAAAGCAGTGTCAGAAGAATCTCAAGTAGCTTGACTACCTTCGCGCTTAAATGGCGATACGGCTCTCAATTAGTGAGATATCGTGGACCACCTCAATTTCCGGCGTACATCGAAAAACTCGGGGAGATTTGACAAGCGGCCAAAATTAAAAGGGTTGATGGGAGTCAGCCGCAGGAAAAGTACCCTTCTCTGGTCATGTATAACAACCTTAGGATGCTCTTTTACGTGGAGTAGTCAGAGGACCAACAGGTTTACTGACGTTGTTCCCAGCATCTAGTTAAGGAGAAAACATATTATTACTTTGAGATCATATGAGATTTTGCAAGTATTCTTTGGCAAAAAAATTCTGCTACCAATGCCGCTAATGATGTGACACTCCCTTCATCGTTTTTATTATAGCACAAAGTAGTCGCTCATCACAGTGCGCTTCTCACTAGTGAAGGGGCAAGTACTTTTAACATGCTCAAGCGTGGTCGGTCCCGTCTCATAGATCTATATAGATACTACAGAAGAACATTGAGGAGTACGTAGCACACATACCTCGCGAATTCATGCGTCAAACAACAATTTGGACGGTCGTTTACTTCACTGAAGCTGGCTTGTAACGCTTTTAAATAGGTGAGGCGGTGTGCTTCTCCGCTTCTGAGCGGAAATTGAGTTCGTTCCTCTTCAGCACTATACCTTGACGCGGTCTTTTTCGATAATCGACAGCTGCTGCGCCAGACACCGGCGGCACCCCAGGTGAGTGGGGGTGAGAGAGCTTTCGTAGATCAATTATCAAGCAGGATTTCGCTCTTTTACTTAAGAATCGTCCGTAGATGAGCATGCAGCCACCCCAGTGGCATGCAAGATAGGATGGCATGAAATTACAATGTGATAAAACTGTTAGGGTTGTTGAAATTTCTGCGCGTGCAAAGCACAATCTAAAAATTCTACAAGACGCCAGGATCAATTGTGATGAGTTATACTTAGTTGTGAACGAGCTATCGCACAACTTCCTGCTATTCTGGTCGGAATCAAACTGCTTACTTCAAATAGAAAAGAGGTCAGACGCATAAGCGCCTTCCCTTAGTAAAGGATGTGCCGATTGGCTCTTGGTATATGCGGAGATGTCAGGTCAAGACTTGGAGAGCCGCTATGGCCTTCTCATCTGAGGAACATACCAGAGTTCACACCGAAAATGGCTTTAGATTTATCGCTCGCAAGAATTGTAATTTTTAGTAAGACTCGCTGAGCCATATGCGGATATGTAGTGACCGGGACCTAGATACAAATACGCTCTAAAAAGCAAACATTTAGCGTATAAGAAACGAGTAGAACTTCACAGATAGTGACTTCTTGTCGAAGATTTTTAAATTTACTTTTGCTCAATAACCTCGAAATCAAATCAAATGTGAGCTGTTACGTGATCCACAATATATAGTTTACGTATTATTGTATTGTGTACGCTCACATGAAATGTTTTGGTTTCTGAAAAACACATACGCGTGTTTGTGATATTGTGCGTATTGGAACTGAAGGGGCGAAGGTACTACGTAAAGAACTCATCCAGCAGGAGCAGAAGCGATAGTTTATGCCATTGCTATTCATTGAGGTCGCATTACTATTTTAAGCACACACATTTAAATTTAATTATCTAGACTACTATTTATTATTCACACCACTGTACATTGTATTGTAAATCATTCTTTGTTGCATCGCGTGCGGCTGACAGCTCCCGTGTACAGTTGACCTCTCCTCTAGAGTTCCGTCGCTTACATTGATACTGATGCTTTTGTACTTATGAAAATAGCAAATGTAAAATTTGTGCAATCGAACAGTATTGATATGGTATATTTGTACGAGCAGTGAGAGGTGTAAACAAACGAGATTCAGTACCTACCCAGATAGACCCCCCTTCACTAAAATGAAGATGACGTCGGGGTTCACACTTTTTTTTTTAGAAGACACTGCACAAAAAGACCATTTCACAAGCAACCAAGCGCCTGAAGTGTAACTTCACCTTTTAGACTTGACCTGCACGCTCGCAAGAGTATCTTTCACCGAGAGTATCCTCCTGGTCACCAATCAATTGACTAAATGAGCCCCAGACGAGGCGCAGTTCTTGTGACCGAGGTCCAAAAACAAAGTTCTGCTGAAGATGCTGAGGAATTTCTTGATAAGAACTGCCAGATCAAATTTCTGAGTCCCAACCAAACATCTCTGCACAGCATGGCCACTTTCTGAGGAGGAGGCGCTCAATGTGCTCAGCTTCGTCTCTGCATGGGCTGAAAACTCTGTGCCCTTTTATGGCCGCCAAATACGAGCTGGACCTGGATCAGAAAGCATGGCTACCTCATCTGCATGGCAGAAGCGATGGCTCTAACCCAAAGCTTCAGGTCGTAATAAGGGGAATAATCTGTCCAAAGTTGCTCGCTGTCCCTCATAAGCCTATGCGCGCGGGCCATCGACTTGAATCGAGTGCAAAATTGGCATTGAAAAAGACACCACGGGTGCGTTCTTAGCTTACAAGTCCTCACTCCTCAAAGGCACCACTAGAGTACCTGCATTTGTAGAAATCCGTTCCTTCCATGGAGAATTTGCCTGGGGTGCTTGAAGCTGGAGGGTGTGTTGATGAAAATCGTACTCAGATCGCGCACTGGGGAATTAACGCGTCGTCTCGTCCATATCAATGCTTTACCAGCCACCCTCAGCAAAGCAGATGACTGGCTAGAGCGGTTACTTGAAAGTTACTTTTCGAATTCAAAACACGAGGCAGGCGTTGAAGCTTCTTTCTAAAGCCCCGCTCGTATCCGTGAGACAACTGTAACGGCTGTCAAATTTACAAGGCATTATATTTTTAGTGTAAAAATGGCGCTGCGACTGGAGACTCTGCCCCTCTTCAAGAGGGATGGTGGACGAGGATGTAGCAGGTCTTGAGTGGCAACCGCACCAGAGCAATCTTGCCGAAGTGCCATTCCACTTTTCCCCATGAGCTTACCAAATAATGACATCCCTTCCACTTCACCAGATACTGGTAACAGCTCTGGTGTACCCATCGATCACCTAATCGCTTCACGTGAAAGTCTGCCGTCTCGTATTCGTCGAGCAGTGCCGGTGGAGATCAACTGGCTCTTGTGAGCTCTCGCGGTTGTGGCGGTACGTCGACTCTCTGTGATAATCTATATGTGCAAAATCACGCAGCACGTTCTTGCCGATTAAATTTTGTAGCTTCGTATGCCCCACCACCGGTTTCAGCATCAGCGGCCTTCCGGTCCACGTCATTTTTAAATTTGCACGGTTTAATTATAATATTTATAGATGATAAGACAAAGATGCAAAACAACATAATTACCGTACTTCACAAAAAAAACACCTGACCTACTTTTGAAAGGTGATTTTGTTGATATTAAAGGTGGTCAAAAATGAACCGAAATTGTGATTATTTTGTTAAGTTTTTAGGGCACCTTTCTAAAATTGTTGACGGTCCAAACAAGGGTTAAAAACGATGAAACTGTTCTTTAATTGGTCAATAGCAGCCTTGTTATTCAAGGTCCACACATTTCTGATTTTCTAACAGTGACTTGTACACTCCGT